>NW_027036795.1:0-15891 GCF_034236695.1 Oncorhynchus nerka | reverse complement strand
AAACACCATTGGGGATACCAATGAGATAAGACTCAAGAACTCTCAGAAAAGCGAAGAAACCTTTATGCCTGTCAAGACCTGAACCCAGACAGCTGTCAGTACAGGGTCTACAATGATCATTTCATCACAGGTAAGTCAAGTCTGATCGATTTCGAGTTTTGTTTAGCTGTTATGCTAATCAGCTGTTTACAACACTACAGTACGTTTGCCAAAATTTGCCAGCTAGATTGCTTAAAGTCTAGCTATTAGCATGTGTTGCGTGAGTTACATGTTTTGGGGAATAAATTATTTTCACCATAAAAACTTCGCTTTATAACAAAGGATTGCATGCCTCTATCATCGCATTTACAGACTAATGTAAGCCTACTATTGCTAATGTGATGGGTAGATTGGATAGTAATAATTTATAATAAGTAATAAGAGTGTAGTGGCATAGGCTTATAGGCTATATCAGAGATGTTTCTTTCCTTTGCACGGGAAAAATATGACCTTTGATCAACATTTTATGCTACTACTACACTTTATATGACTGGAGACATTAGCATATATATATATTTTTTTTTATACGATCGGAGCCTAGGCCTACTCTACTGACACTGACAACAGGTCAATAAAAACGACCTTGTCTTGAATGCAGCCATGTAATATAGGCCCGAAAGGGGGTCCTGGCTAAAAGGGATCCAGCTTTTGTCAAATGAACGTCAAAAGTAATTTTGGGGGATTTTAGCTAACCCTTTTCTTAACCTTATCCTAATTATCCTAACCTGCTACGCTAATCCTCCTAACCTGCAGCGTACGTTTTCCTAATCTGCTATGAAATGTCAAATATTACGTTAATTTGACAAAAGATGGATCCATTTCAGCCATGACCATGAAAAGGGGAGACACAAATTCTACGATATGATGCCCATATAGCCTGGAGGACATTATTGTCCAAAAAACTTCAGTGGTTACCATTGTCAGTGTCAGTAGAGTAGGCCTAGGCTCCGATATAATAACCCAATGATAATTTGTTAAGAACTTTATTCATAAGAGGAGGGAAAATGTATGGTCATAGGACAAAGGCCTCAATGGGATGGACAACCTGCTGTGTTGACTATAGATATATTTCATCTTTATATGACTAAAACACCTGAAAGAATTTAACACAACCAAACACTTAAGTGGCCTGATGGTATAGGTGACCTGAAGAAGTGACATTGTAACATCATTTGTTGATGTACTATTGTAGGTTCACCAGCGGATCTTTATCAAGACACCCATGTTGACTGGATTCCCACCTTTATTAAGACACCCATGTTGACTGGATTTCAACCTTTATCAAGGCACCCATGTTGACTGGATTTCCACCTTTATCAAGGCACCCATGTTGACTGGATTCCCACCTTTATCAAGACACCCATGTTGACTGTATTCCCACCTTTATCAAGACACCCATGTTGACTGGATTTCCACCTTTATCAAGACACCCATGTTGACTGGATTCCCACCTTTATCAAGACACCCATGTTGACTGGATTTCCACCTTTATCAAGACACCCATGTTGACTGGATTCCCACCTTTATCAAGACACCCATGTTGACTGGATTCCCACCTTTATCAAGACACCCATGTTGACTGGATTCCCACTGTGAAGATCAGCAATGCTGCAGCAGCATCAGTTTCTACTTTGTCCTTTTCCAGATATGAAAGGAGACATCACTCAGTTATGCAAGATGGTTGTCATATGAATGATTCTGTTGTGCCATTTGAGTAGAGAGCACCTTCGCCTTGTCTTCATGACTAAAGTGCTCCCTTAAACTGTATGAAAATATAAAATATAATTTGGAACATGTAAAATACTATTGTTCATGATATTGTAAACACTGTACTTTAATAATAGGCTATTGTTTGCTTATGTGTGAAATTAAAATGATTTTTGTCATCTCTGCTTTGCCCATTGAATAAAAAAGTATTTCTTATAGCCAACTATTTTATTTATTTACACAATTTAAACACATTTAAAGACAGACAATGTACCTGTTGTGTTAGTCTTGGGCAAACCATCTTCATTATCACAGTAGCACCTCCATGTGCCACTCAAACCTTCTGGGGAAAAAAAGCATCTGGCATTGAACTTGGTGGTAGTAGTTTGTGTGTATGTTTTAAGATAAGGACCCCATCATCTCTACTTCGAGACATTTTACCTAGATTACAGGGTTGGATTTGACAAAACAATTTTCATGTAAGCACAAAGGCATGTACAAAAATACAGTATAATGGTGAGCCTCATATACTGTACATTGTCCACCCCCGGTATCATTTTTAAATTGAGAACATATAGCTGAAAATATGTAGACAATGTGTGAGTTAAGCTATTCTGCTTCAGATGCACAATGTCAGGGGTGCATTGCAAATGTTCAAAGGCTAATGCCATCATACTGCAGGGCAGTGGTTTCCAACTCCCGGTCATAAGTACCCCCAACAGTACAGTTTATTGTAGCCCCGGACATACACACCTGATTCAACTTGTCAACTAATCATCAGGCCCTTGGAGTTCAATCAGATATGTTTGTCCGAGGGCTACAACAAAAATGTGTGCTGTTGGGGGAACTCAGGACTGGATGAGAACCCACTGCTGTAGGCTATGGCTGCATTGGGAACCACTGCTGTAGGCCTATGGCTGCATTGGGAACCACTGCTAGGCCTATGGCTGCATTGGGAACCACTGCTGTAGGCCTATGATTAGAACCACTGCTGTGGCCTATGCTGCATTGGCATTGCATGCCATTATCAGCTGCAAAATGGGTTCACATGGCTGATATACTAAAAACATTGTGACAATCAAATAAAATTAACTGGAGAGCTTATGACTGAACAGAAAAGTCATGTTCATTTGAAAATACAACGCAGAAACAGATTTCCTTCTATATTGCAGGATTGTGATCTGTGATTAATCGACATTAGTTAGTCTCGAATAATAGTTACGTTATTATTAAAACAAGTTTAAACATTTAACTTCAAAGAATCAACACTATTTCATATAATTTCAAAGTGTACAAGTAGGCTAACTAATATGTAAAGGTCAGACATTTTATTAACAAGTAGGCTACTATTATTATAATATATTTTTAAAATAAATGTAGGGGGTGGAACATCTTTAATATTGCAAATCGATTGTGGCTTCTATCAATGTGACTGTCTGTATCATTTCCAATCCCACATATACAGTGCCCCCGGAAAGTATTCAGACCCTGACTTTTTCCCCAAAAATTTACTTTACAGCCTTATTCTAAAGTTGATGAAATATATTTTCTGGTCATCAATCTACAGACAATACCCCATAATGACAAAGCAAAAACATAAAAAAAAAAAAATGTTTGCTAATTTATTGAAAATAAAAAACGTAAATATACATTTAAATAAGTATTCAGACCCTTTACTCAGTACTTTGTTGAAGCATCTTTGGCAGTGATTTACAGCATCGAGTCTTCTTGGGTATGATGCTACTAGCTTGACACACCTGTATTTGGGAGTTTCTCCTATTCTTCTCTGCAGATCCTCTCAAGCTCTGTCGGGTTGGATGGGAGCGTTGCTGCACACCACCTATTTTAGGTCTCTCCAGAGATGTTCGATCGGGTTTAAGTGGTTGGTTAAAGGTCCTTCAAAGACTTGTCCCGAAGCCACTCCTGCATTGTCTCAGCTGTGTGCTTAGGGTCATTGTCCTGTCCTGAACCTTTGCCCCAGTCTGAGTTCCTGAGCGCTTTGGAGCTAGTTTTCATCAAGAATCTCTCTGTACTTTGCTCCATTCATCGTTTCCCGATCCTGACTAGTCTCCCAGTCCTCGCTGCTGAAAAACATCCCACTGCATGATGCTACCACCACCATGCTTCACCGTAATGATGGTGCCAGGTTTCCTCAGACATGATGCATGGCATTCAGGCCAAGAGTTCAATCTTGGTTTCATCAGACCAGAGAATCTTGTTTCTCATGGTCTGAGAATTTAGTGCCTGACACCACATCAGTCATTGGCTTCATCAATAAAGTGCATCGATGACGTCGTCCCTACGGTGACTGTACATACCCCAACTAGAAGCCATGGATTACAGGCAACATTCGCATTCGAGTTAAAGGCTAGAGCTGCCGCTTTCAGGAGTGGGACTCTAACCGGGAAGCTTATAAGAAATCCCTCTTGCAAGTAATTGTAATTGCAAAAGTAGCTAAAAAGCAGTTGAAAAAAGCTGATTTGAACATGCAACCTTTGGGTTGTTAGACACCTATCCATCCACCTTGACCAACCACCCTCCTTTTTATTTTTGTCTTAAGTAATCTGTTTTATGTAACCATCCCAAACATAACGTATCATACACATTTTAGTGTCCCACGACTGCATCATTTGAATTACAAACCCGCTGTGTTTTAACATTTAGAAATGTCAATACGGTTTTCGAAAACATATGGCCCCTCATCTTTCATCAGAGAAAAAGAATGCTTCAAATAAAAATACACTGTTTCGTATCAGTTTTGCACAGATCCGTTACAATAGGTGCCCCCAACCGATTAAACTACACTGCCTTTACTCTTGCAGTTACGATTACACACAGGTGTCCAGAGCATGCTAGATAGCTAATTGACATGGCGGTCACCTCTTGTCTTTTGTCTGTTTTTCCATAAACAAGTGCTGTAAAATGGAGATATGGCCATGTGGGAACGCTAATCCTAACCCTATCAAGGTGTGTATCAATTGAACCTGTCAAAACCATACATAGCGTGCATGTTAATGTTCCGACCGAGCATCGGGGATCTTAACCAAACTCCTCCCTACAGAAGATGCCTTTGTCAATGTGTAATGGAACTGAGAATCGTGATCATGGGCTATGTATTCTTTGGATATATCCATTGCTGCCACTACTAGGCATACTGGAAAAGAGCATAGTATACATTCCAGCAATGAAATTATGCTGTGCAACATTGCTACAAGAAGCTAAAATATACCGTTGGTTTCCAGTGACAGTGTGTAGCTAACCTTGCAGTTATGGATTTCACATTTGTACATCAGATAATTGAAATAATTTTGAATACTATGAAATACTGTGAGATGGAGCGGGGACAGAAGTCAGAATGAATGAGGTTGTGGTTATCTCTTTTTTATCCCTCCTTTCAGATAAAACCAGTGGTCCATAGCAGAATAATCGTGCCTGCGCGGTGGAGGAAGTTTCTCCATGAGTCATGCACTATCAAGTCAGTACCGATTTCCCCAGTCGTCCCTTTACTAATGGGACTCTCCATGGAGTAGCGTCCCAAGCGTCACCCTATTCCCTATATAGCTAGTTCACTACCTTTGACCAGGGCCCATGGGTCTCTGGTCAATGACACTACACTATATAGGGAATAGGGCGTTGTTTGGGACATGGACACACAGCACTCCATTACTAACAGATTCCACCCCTGAGTCAAGCTAATAGAAGACTGCACACATGCCTCATTGAACTGATTCAATTGAGATTGGATTGGAATTGCAAAGCCATTTGTATTTAACTCATGGTGTTCATCTAGTCGTGGTACAATCAGCAGCTTGCACATCATTTAACTTTGAGAAGAAAAGCGAATGTCCTTGTAGGATGATATTGTTCTTCATGTTAATAATGGCATGGTAATGGATACAAAAACAGACAGATAGTATGCTAAAGCCTCAAGCCCTCAACAGTTGGGTAGCTATGGTGGAAAGGAAGATTACTGTACATGTAGACAACCTTGTTGATGGATGGAGCCACTGAATGTTGTGTTGTTGTATTGTTTTGTTGTAGTGTTTTTACCAATGGAGATGTCTTGGTTCCTCCAGCTCGGATACTTATACCAAAGTATACTCTAAGGAGCTGGGAGAGTACTGGCCATGGTGACGGAGAAGTGCACCTTCGCACTGGTGCTGTGCATAGGTAGGTCTACCCAGTAGACTGTATCTCTCAATGATTATCCACAGGCGTTTTGTTTGGCTTTTTTTTTTAATAACATTTGTATGTCCCAAATGGCAACCTATTCCCCATAGATGCACTACTTTTGACCAGAGGTCCTGGTCAAAAGTATTACACTATATAGGGAATAGGGTGCCATTTGGATGCATGACACTAACTGTAGTAACACCGCGCCGCCGATGGTTAAACTATACACTGTAGTCTACTTACCAACCATGTATTTTCTGTGTGTTCTCTCGTCAGATTGTACACATTAGATGGGACCCCATTATCCGGCTCAGTGGAGCTAGAGAACAACCACTACTACGTGGCGACAGGAGTGGAGAGTTCAGGCTCCTACCATACTCACACTGGGTACCCAGGAAAGGACTCATCCAAGACATCGGCCTAGGGTAAGTAATACATACCCTATGGTGCTTGGTCAAAAGAAGAGGACTAAATATAGGTTGCCATTTTGTTTACAGACAATGTTTTGCTGTGTGTCACAACACAAAAAGGGTAAATATTGAATCCATCTGAAATATGTATTTTTTCCCCCAGTGTCCACAGTGACTTTCTACCACCAGTGATGAGGAAGGGAAAGCAACACACAAGAGAACTGGTAAGTCCTCTGTAAGTGATAATGTTAAGAATATTTTATTTGTAAAAAAAACTAAGCATTGCTTAGGCAATAACAGTAGTTTGTGTTGAATTATTGATAAAGTAATTTATAAAACTAGAGAGGTAGCTTGAAATGTTCATCTACAGCTTCAGAATGTTATAGTAATAGCCTGAGTGAAAAGATGCTCATCAGAATTGGATAGGATACTATATGATTATAAGTTGGTTGATGTAATCCTGTCTATAATAAAGTGATCACATCATCATATGCATGTTCCCCTTTTCACCAACCACTAGTAGTTTGACTCTGTCCTCTCTGAATATGGCCTATTTTTTAAAACATTTTATTTAAACTTTATTTAACTTGGGAAGTCAGTTAAGAACAGATTCTTATTTACAATGACGGGGAAAGTGGGTTAACTGCCTTGTTCATCGGCAGAACCACATATTTTTATATTGTCAGCTTGGGGATTCAATCTAGCAACCATTCAGGTACTGGCCCAACGCTCTAACCGCTAGGCTTCCTGCCGCTCCAAAATACAGACCATAAATACAGACCGTCAATACAGACCGGCAATAGAGTACTGTTAATACAGACCGTCAATACAGACCGTCAATAGAGTACTGTTAATACAGACCGTCAATACAGACCGTCAATACAGACCGTCAATAGAGTACTGTCAATACAGACCTTCAATATAGACCGTCAATAGAGTACTGTTAATACAGACCGTCAATACAGACCGTCAATACAGACCGTCAATAGAGTACTGTTAATACAGACCGTCAATACAGACCGTCAATAGAGTACTGTTAATACAGACCGTCAATACAGACCGTCAATACAGACCGTCAATAGAGTACTGTCAATACAGACCGTCAATATAGACCGTCAATAGAGTACTGTTAATACAGACCGCCAATACAGACCGTCAATACAGACCGTCAATAGAGTACTGTTAATACAGACCGCCAATACAGACCGTCAATACAGACCGTCAATAGAGTACTGTTAATACAGACCGTCAATACAGACCGTCAATACAGACCGTCAATAGAGTACTGTTAATACAGACCGTCCATACAGACAGCCAATACAGACCGTCAATACAGACCGTCAATAGAGTACTGTTAATACAGACCGCCAATACAGACCGCCAATACAGACCGCCAATACAGACCGTTAATACAGACCGTCAGTACAGACCGCCAATACAGACTGTTAATACAGAACGTCAATAGAGTGCTGTTAATACAGACCAACAATACAGACCGCCAATAGAGTACTGTCAATAGAGTACTGTCAATAGAGTACTGTTATTACAGACCGTCAATAGAGTACAGACGCAATAAGTACAATAGAGTACTGTCAATAGAGTACTGTTATTACAGACCGCCAATAGAGTACTGTTATTACAGACCGTCAATAGAGTACCGCCAATAGAGTACTGTTATTACAGACCGCCAGAGGAGTACTCTATCAATGGCTGTCTGTTATTACAGACCGTCAATAGAGTACCACCAATAGAGTACTGTTATTAGAGATCGCAAATAGAGTACTGTTATTACAGACCGCCAATAGAGTACCGTCAATAGTGTACCACCAATAGAGTACTGTTATTACAGACCGCCAATAGAGTACTGTCAATAGAGTACTGTCAATAGAGTACTGTCAATAGAGTACCGCCAATAGAGTACTGTTATTAGAGATGCATAAAATAGAGTACTGTTACAGACCGTCAATAGAGTACCGCCAATAGAGTACTGTTATTACAGACCGCCAATAGAGTACCGTCAATAGTGAACCACCAATAGAGTACTGTTATTACAGACCGTCAATAAGTACAATAAGTACTGTCAATAGAGTACAGACCGCCAATAGAGTACTGTCAATAGAGTACTGTCGTCAATAGAGTACTGTTATTACAGACCGTTAATAGAGTACCGCCAATAGAGTACTGTTATTACAGACCGTCAATAGAGTACCACCAATAGAGTACTGTTATTAGAGATCGAAATAGAGTACTGTTATTACAGACCGTCAATAGAGTACCGCCAATAGAGTACTGTTATTACAGACCGTCAATAGAGTACCGCCAATAGAGTACTGTTATTACAGACCGCCAGAGGAGTACTCTATCAATGGCTGTCTGTTATTACAGACCGTCAATAGAGTACCACCAATAGAGTACTGTTATTAGAGATCGCAAATAGAGTACTGTTATTACAGACCGTCAATAGAGGTACCGCCAATAGAGTACTGTTATTACAGACCGTCAATAGAGTACTGTTATTACAGACCGTCAATAGAGTACCGTCAATAGAGTACTGTCAATAGAGTACCATCAATAGAGTACTGTCAATAGAGTACCGTCAATAGAGTACTGTTATTACAGACCGTCAATAGAGTACAGTTATTACAGACCGTCAATAGAGTACCGTCAATAGAGTACCGTCAATAGAGTACCGTCAATAGAGTACAGTTATTACAGACCGTCAATAGAGTACCGTCAATAGAGTACCGTCAATAGAGTACCGTCAATAGAGTACTGTTATTACAGACCGTCAATAGAGTACTGTTATTACAGACCGCCAATAGAGTACCGCCAATAGAGTACCGTCAATAGAGTACTGTTATTACAGACCGTCAATAGAGTACCGTCAATAGAGTACTGTTATTACAGACCGCCAATAGAGTACCGCCAATAGAGTACCGTCAATAGAGTACTGTTATTACAGACCGTCAATAGAGTACCGTCAATAGAGTACTGTTATTACAGACCGTCAATAGAGTACCGCCAATAGAGTACTGTTATTACAGACCGTCAATAGAGTACCGTCAATAGAGGACTGTCAATAGAGTACCGTCAATAGAGTACTGTTATTACAGACCGTCAATAGAGTACCGTCAATAGAGTACTGTTATTACAGACCGTCAATAGAGTACTGTTATTACAGACCGTCAATAGAGTACCGTCAATAGAGTACTGTTATTACAGACCGTCAATAGAGTACTGTTATTACAGACCGTCAATAGAGTCCGTCAATAGAGTACCGTCAATAGAGTACTGTTATTACCGACCGTCAATAGAGTACTGCTATTACAGACCGTCAATAGAGTACCGTCAATAGAGTACTGTTATTACAGACCGTCAAAAGAGTACTGTTATTACAGACCGTCAATAGAGTACCGTCAATAGAGTACCGTCAATAGAGTACTGTTATTACAGACCGTCAATAGAGTACTGTTATTACAGACCGTCAATAGAGTACCGTCAATAGAGTACTGTTATTACAGACCGTCAATAGAGTACTGTTATTACAGACCGCCAATAGAGTCCGTCAATAGAGTACCGTCAATAGAGTACTGTTATGACAGACCGTCAATAGAGTACTGTTATTACAGACCGTCAATAGAGTACTGTCAATAGAGTCCCGCGAATAGAGTCCCGCGAATAGAGTACTGTCAATAGAGTACCGCCAATAGAGTACCGTCAATAGAGTAGCGTCAATAGAGTACCGCCAATAGAGTACCGCCAATAGAGTACCGTCAATAGAGTACCGCCAATAGAGTGCTGTTATTACAGACTGTCAAAAGAGTACTGTCAATAGAGTACTGTCAATAGAGTACCGCCAATAGACTACCACCAATAGAGTACCGCCAATAGAGTACCGCCAATAGAGTGCTGTTATTACAGACTGTCAAAAGAGTACTGTCAATAGAGTACTGTCAATAGAGTACCGCCAATAGACTACCACCAATAGAGTACCGCCAATAGACTACCACCAATAGAGTACCGCGAATAGAGTACCGTCAATAGAGTACTGTCAATAGAGTACTGTCAATAGAGTACCGCCAATAGACTACCACCAATAGAGTACCACCAATAGAGTACCGCGAATAGAGTACCGTCAATAGAGTACTGTCAATAGAGTACTGCCAATAGAGTACCGCCAATAGAGTACCGTCAATAGAGTACCGCCAATAGAGTACCACCAATAGAGTACCGCCAATAGAGTACCACCAATAGAGTACCGCCAATAGAGTACCACCAATAGAGTACCGTCAATAGAGTACCGTCAATAGAGTACTGTCAATAGAGTACTGTTATTACAGACCGTCAATAGAGTACCGTCAATAGAGGACTGTCAATAGAGTACTGTTATGACAGACCGTCAATAGAGTACTGTTATTACAGACCGTCAATAGAGGACTGTCAATAGAGTACTGTCAATAGAGTACTGTTATTACAGACCGTCAATAGAGGACTGTCAATAGAGTACTGTTATTACAGACCGTCAATAGAGTACTGTCAATAGAGTACTGTTATTACAGACCGTCAATAGAGTACTGTCAATAGAGTACTGTTATTACAGACCGTCAATAGAGTACTGTCAATAGAGTACTGTTATTACAGACCGTCAATAGAGTACTGTCAATAGAGTACTGTTATTACAGACCGTCAATAGAGTACTGTCAATAGAGTACTGTTATTACAGACCGTCAATAGAGGACTGTCAATAGAGTACTGTCAATAGAGTACTGTTATTACAGACCGTCAATAGAGTACCGTCAATAGAGGACTGTCAATAGAGTACTGTTATGACAGACCGTCAATAGAGTACTGTTATTACAGACCGTCAATAGAGTACTGTCAATAGAGTCCCGCGAATAGAGTCCCGCGAATAGAGTACTGTCAATAGAGTACCGCCAATAGAGTACCGTCAATAGAGTAGCGTCAATAGAGTACCGCCAATAGAGTACCGCCAATAGAGTACCGTCAATAGAGTACCGCCAATAGAGTGCTGTTATTACAGACTGTCAAAAGAGTACTGTCAATAGAGTACTGTCAATAGAGTACCGCCAATAGACTACCACCAATAGAGTACCGCCAATAGAGTACCGCCAATAGAGTGCTGTTATTACAGACTGTCAAAAGAGTACTGTCAATAATAGAGTACTGTCAATAATAGAGTACCGCCAATAGACTACCACCAATAGAGTACTGTTATTACGACCGTCAATAAGAATAGAGTACCGTCAATAGGTACTGTCAATAGAGTACTGCCAATAGAGTACCGCCAATAGAGTACCGTCAATAAAAGAGTACCGCCAATAGAGTACCACCAATAGAGTACCGTCAATAGAGTACCACCAATAGAGTACCGCCAATAAGAGTACCACCAATAAGTAGTACCGTCAATAGAGTACCGTCAATAGAGTACTGTCAATAGAGTACTGTTATTACAGACCGTCAATAGAGTACCGTCAATAGAGGACTGTCAATAGAGTACTGTCAATAGAGTACTGTTATTACAGACCGTCAATAGAGTACCGTCAATAGAGTACAGTTATTACAGACCGTCAATAGAGTACCGTCAATAGAGTACCGTCAATAGAGTACCGTCAATAGAGTACAGTTATTACAGACCGTCAATAGAGTACCGTCAATAGAGTATTACAGACGTCAATAAGAGTACCGTCAATAGAGTACTGTTATTACCAGAGTACCCGTCAATAGAGTACTGTTATTACAGACCGCCAATAGAGTACCGCCAATAGAGTACCGTCAATAGAGTACTGTTATTACAGACCGTCAATAGAGTACCGTCAATAGAGTACTGTTATTACAGACCGCCAATAGAGTACCGCCAATAGAGTACCGTCAATAGAGTACTGTTATTACAGACCGTCAATAGAGTACCGTCAATAGAGTACTGTTATTACAGACCGTCAATAGAGTACCGCCAATAGAGTACTGTTATTACAGACCGTCAATAGAGTACCGTCAATAGAGGACTGTCAATAGAGTACCGTCAATAGAGTACCGTCAATAGAGTACCGCCAATAGAGTACCGTCAATAGAGTACTGTTATTACAGACCGTCAATAGAGTACTGTTATTAGAGACCGTCAATAGAGTACCGTCAATAGAGTACTGTTATTACAGACCGTCAATAGAGTACTGTTATTACAGACCGTCAATAAGAGTCCGTCAATAGAGTACCGTCAATAAGTACTGTTACCGACCGTCAATAAGTACTGCTATTACAGACCGTCAATAGAGTACCGTCAATAGAGTGCTGTTATTACAGACTGTCAAAGAGTATCAGACCGTCAATGAGTACCGTCAATAGAGTGTAATAGGCTGTTATTACCCCGTCAATAGAGTACTGTTATTACAGACCGTCAATAGAGTACCGTCAATAGAGTACTGTTATTACAGACCGTCAATAGAGTACTGTTACAGACCAATAGGGGCCGTCAATAGAAGTACCGTCAATAGAGTACTGTTATGACGCCAATAAGTACTGTTAATACAGACCGCCAATAGAGTACCGTCAATAGAGTCCGTAGAGTCAATAGAGTACTGTCAATAGTACCGCCAATAGAGAGTGCTGTTAATACAGACTGTCAATAGAGTACCGCCAATAGGTACCGCCAATAGAGTACCGTCAATAGGGTACGCAATAGAGTAGCGTCAATAGAGTACCAATAAGCCAATAGAGTACCGCCAATAGAGTGCTGTTATTACAGACTGTCAAAGAGTACTGTCAATAAGAGTACTGTCAATAGAGTACCGCCAATAGACTACCACCAATAGAGTACCAATAGAGTACCGTCAATAGAGAGTACTGTCAATAGAGTACTGCCAATAGAGTACTGTCAATAGAGTACCGTCAATAGAGTACCGCCAATAGACTACCACCAATAGAGTACCGAATAGAGTACCGTCAATAGAGTACTGTCAATAGAGTACTGCCAATAGAGTACCGCCAATAGTACCGTCAATAGAGTACTGTCAATAGAGTACCACCAATACAGACCGCCAATAGAGTACCACCAATAGAGGACTGTCAATAAGTACACTGTTGTACCGAACCCAATGTACTGTCAATAGAGTACTGTTATCAATACAGACCGTCAATAGAGGACTGTCAATAGAGTACTGTCAATAATAGAGTACTGTTATTACAGACCGTCAATAGAGGACTGTCAATAGAGTACTGTTATTACAGACCGTCAATAGAGTACTGTCAATAGAGTACTGTTATTACAGACCGTCAATAGAGTACTGTGTGATACTACTGACGTCAATAGAGTACAAATAGAGTACTGTTATTACAGACCGTCAATAAGTACTGTCAATGAGTACTGTTATTACAGACCGTCAATAGAGTACTGTCAATAGAGTACTGTTATTACAGACCCCGTCAATAGAGTACTGTCAATAGAAAGTACTGTTATTACAGACCGTCAATAGAAGACTGTCAATAAAGTACTGTCAATAGAAGTACTGTGTGTACAGACCGTCAATAGAGTACCGTCAATAGAGGACTGTCAATAGAGTACTGTTATGACAGACCGTCAATAGAGTACTGTTACAGACCGTCAATAGAAATACTGTCAATAGTCCCGCGAATAGAGTCCCACGAATAGAGTACTGTCAATAAATGCCGCCAATATGATACCCCGTCAATAGAGTAGCGTCAATAGTACCGCCAATGAGTACCGCCAATAGAGTACCGTCAATAGAGTACATCAATAGCCTGTTATTACAGACTGTCAAAAATTACTGTTATTACAGACTGTCAAAGAGTACTGTCAATAGACTACTGTCAATAGAGTACACGCCAATAGAGTGCTGTTATTACACCAAAAGAGTACCGTCAATAGAGTACTGTCAATAGAGTAGTGCTGTTATTACAGACTGTCAAAGAGTACTGTCAATAGAGTACTGTCAATAGAGTACTGTCAATAGACTACTGCCAATAGAGTACACGAATAGAGTACCGTCAATAGAGTACACTTAATGAGAGTACCACCAATGAAATTACCGCCAATAGAGTACCACCAATAGAGTACCGCCAATAGAGTACCGCCAATAGAGTACCACCAATAAATACCGTCAATAAGTACTGTCAATAAGAGTACTGTCAATATTACAGACCGTCAATAGAGTACTGTCAATAGAGTACTGTCAATACAGTACTGTCAATAGAAACTGTTATTACCCGTCAATGAGGGACTGTCAATAGAGTACTGTCAATCAATGGAGTACTGTTAATACAGACCGTCAATAGAGTACCGTCAATAGAGTACAGTTATTACGAACCGTCAATAAATGACCGTCAATGAAGTCAATAAGTACCGTCAATAAGTCAATAAGTACTATTATTACAGACCGCCAATGAAGTACCGCCAATAGAGTACCGTCAATAGAGTACTGTTATTACAGACCGTCAATAGGCCGTCAATAAGTACTGTACCCGTCAATAGAGTACCGCCAATAGAGTACCGTCAATAGAAGTACTGTTATTACAGACCGTCAATAGAGTACTGTTATACTGTTACAGACCGTCAATAGAGTACCGTCAATAAGTACTGTTATTACAGACCGTCAATAGAGTACTGTTAATAGAGGACTGTCAATAGAGTACCGTCAATAGAGTACCGTCAATAAGAAGTACCGCCAATAGAGTACTAAGTAAATAGGTAGCGTCAATAGAGTACCGTCCAATGAGTACCGCCAATAGAAGTGTATTGTACAGACTGTCAAAAAGAGTACTGTCAATAGAGTACTGTACAAATAGAAGTATAGCCAATAGACTACCACCAATGAAGTACACGTAATGAGTACCGTAATGAGTGCTGTTATTACAGACTGTCAAAAAGAGTACTGTCAATAGAGTACTGTCAATGAAGTACATCAATAGACTACATAATAGAGTACCTTGAATAGAGTGAAATCAATGAAGTACTATCCAATAGAGTACTGCAATAGAGTACCGCCAATAGAGTAGCGTCAATAGAGTACACGCCAATGAGTACACGCCAATAGAGTACCGCCAATAGAGTACCGTCAATAGAGTACCGCCAATAGAGTGCTGTTATTACAGACTGTCAAAAGAGTACTGTCAATAGAGTACTGTCAATAGAGTACCGCCAATAGACTACCACCAATAGAGTACCGCCAATAGAGTACCGCCAATAGAGTGCTGTTATTACAGACTGTCAAAAGAGTACTGTCAATAGAGTACTGTCAATAGAGTACCGCCAATAGACTACCACCAATAGAGTACCGCGAATAGAGTACCGTCAATAGAGTACTGTCAATAGAGTACTGCCAATAGAGTACCGCCAATAGAGTACCGTCAATAGAGTACCGCCAATAGAGTACCACCAATAGAGTACCGCCAATAGAGTACCACCAATAGAGTACCGCCAATAGAGTACCACCAATAGAGTACCGTCAATAGAGTACCGTCAATAGAGTACTGTCAATAGAGTACTGTTATTACAGACCCGTCAATAGAGTACCGTCAATAGAGGACTGTC
>NW_027036794.1:0-15882 GCF_034236695.1 Oncorhynchus nerka | reverse complement strand
CAGACTATCACATTAGGCAGTATACCACGGCCCACACAGCCCCTCTATCCTTATGAAAAAGGACTGAAGGCAGAAACAGATGATTTGGTTCCATTTCAACATACTGTGTAGCCTAGTGGTTAGAGTGTAGAGGTGGCAGGTAGTCTAGTGGTTAGAGTGTAGAGGTGGCAGGTAGTCTAGTGGTTAGAGTGTAGAGGTGGCAGGTAGTCTAGTGGTTAGAGTGTAGATGTGTAGCCTAGAGGTTAGAGTGTAGAGGTGGCAGGTAGCCTAGTGGTTAGAGAGTAGAGGTGGCAGGTAGCCTAGTGGTTAGAGTGTAGATGTGTAGCCTAGTGGTTAGAGTGTAGAGGAGGCAGGTAGCCTAGTGGTTAGAGTGTAGATGTGTAGCCTAGTAGCCTTAAACTGTTCAAAGGTTCAAATCAACATTCTATTGCAAAACAACATGGACAGTCGGCTGCATCACATATTCAGAACCGCTAGACAGTAACAAACTAAACCACTGATCATTGAGAACGAGATCAGAATGACTACTATAAGGCTTGATCTATAAATTAAATAATTGAATAGGTAGACTAGTCTACAGAACTAAACCAATCCATACGTTCAAAAGGCCTGATTAGCATCAGCTAACGCCCTGAGTCCCCTCGGTGCCGACACATTCACAAATCAAAATATGTTTTTTGTATTTAGTTTCTCAAGCTCTGACGAAGGCCACGAGAACTAGAAACAAGAAATTCCTCCCACAAAAAAAATAAAATAATAATACTTATTTCATGTAGCCTACGATTAAATAATTGTGATAATTTTAAGAGCAACAAAAAAAAACTAGTTAGCCTAAATTTAATCATCACAGCAGAAGCTTCGCAATTCGGCATGTTCCAAACGAAGTAGCCTTGTTGAGTTATGCGGTATGGCTACTTGAAGGGGCCTAATCACTCTCAGCCCACCTCTTCCAAATGCGTTGTGGTTAAGTATACATCTAATTCTACTAGATTAACTGGTGAGATGAGTACAACATCCTGGCATTTGAAACCAATACTAGATTTTAGAAACGGCACATATGGAGAAAGTGGCTTGATGTTTCTATTGGTTGATTTCAGCAACACATCCCCCATATCCAACAATCAGCTGTCGCCCTAAATGACTACGACATCCTGGCATTTTAAAATATACTTGACTCCCTCCCTCCCTCCCTCCCTCCCTCCCACAGACCTCTCATTCGTCCTCTCTCTTTCTCCCCCCCCTCCCCCTCTCTCTCTCTCTCTCGCTCTCGCTCTACCTCTCTTTCTCTTTCTCTCTCCTCCACTCTCTCTCCCCACCTCACTCCCTCCCTCCCTCTCTCTTTTTCCCTCCCTCCCTTCCTCCCCCTCTCTCTCTCTCTCTCTCTCTCTCTCTCTACCTCTCTCTCCCCCCTCTCTCCCTCTCGCTCTACCTCTCTTTCTCTTTCTCTCTCCTCCTCTCTCTCTCCCCACCTCAATCCCTCCCTCCCTCTCTCTCCCTCTCACAGACCTCTCATTCGTCCTCTCTCCCTCCCTTCCCCCTCTCTCTCACTCTCGCTCTACCTCTCTTTCTCTAGCTCTCTCTCCTCCTCTCCTCTCCTCTCCTCTCCTCTCCTCTCCTCTCCTCTCCTCTCCTCTCCTCTCCTCTCCTCTCCTCTCCTCTCCTCTCCTCTCCTCTCCCTCTCCTCTCCTCTCCTCTCCTCTCCTCTCCTCTTCTCTCCTCTCCTCTCCTCTCCTCTTCTCCCCACCTCACTCCCTCCCTCCCTCTCTCTCCCTCTCACAGACCTCTCATTCATCCTCTCTCCCTCCCTTCCCCCCTCTCTCTCACTCTCGCTCTACCTCTCTTTCTCTAGCTCTCTCTCCTCCTCTCCTCTCCTCTCCTCTCCTCTCCTCTCCTCTCCTCTCCTCTCTCTCTCCTCTTCTCTCCTCTCCTCTCCTCTCCTCTTCTCTCCCGCCTCTCGTCTTATCTTCCCTTCCTCCTCTCGTCTCTTCTATTTTATTATCATCAGTCTATGTCATTCTGCCTGGAGTGTAAATTGAGGTTGAGAGCTGTTCTCCTCTCTCTCTCTCCCTCTCTCTCTCTCTCCTCTCTCTCTCTCTCTCTCTCTCTCTCTCTCTCTCTCTCTCTTATTTATTATCATCAGTCTTTGTCATTCTGCCTCGAGTGTAAATTGAGGTTGAGAGCTGTCCTCCTCTCTCTCTCTCTCTCTCTCTCTCTCTCTCTCTCTCTCTCTCTCACTACTCTGACATACAGTATTCCTGAGCTGACACACAGACATTGAAGAATTTATATGAAGGTGAGGGGAGGTTGGATCTCTGCGCTGCTTTCTAATGTAGTCTACAGGTAGAGTAGAGAGGGGAACAGCTCTGTAGCCCAGGGGACAGTACTGTATAGAGGGGTCTTTGTAGTTGGTGTCAGGGGTCAGAAACACAGGGTTTAAGAACTTTAAGAAGTACCTCGAGGTTATATGCAATTTAAATGTCAGAGGAGACATTTGAGGAGAAGTGTGAGATTCCTCTTGGAGAAGTACGCACTTCATTTGAATAACTGCGCATGGTTGATTTTTAAAAAATATAATTTTACTTTTTTTAAGCTTACAGCACTTAGGTATTCCCAGGTGTTCTCCCATCAAGTATTAACACCCCTCGCTCAGCCCGGCCAAACCATCCTCTAACCCGGCCAAACCATCCTCTACCCGGCCAAACCATCCCCTCTACCCCGACAAACCATCCCTCTACCCGGCCAAACCATCCCCTCTACCCCGGCCAAACCATCCACCTCCTACCCCGGCCAAACCATCCTCTGCCCCAGCCAAACCCTCCTCTACCCCAGCCAAACCACTCCTCTACCCCGCCAAACCATCCTCTACCCGGCCAAACCATCCTCTACCCCGGCCAAACCATCCTCTACCCCGGCCAAACCCTCCTCTACCCCGGCCAAACCATCCTCTACCCCGGCCAAACCATCCTCTACCCCGACCAAACCATCCTCTACCCAAACCATCCTCTACCCCGGCCAGACCCACTCATCTACCCGGTAACCAAATCCTCTGCCCTGGCCAGGCCCTCCCCTGCCGACCAGGCCATCCTCTGCCCAAGACCATCCTCTACCCGGCCAAGCCATCCTCTACCCGACCAAACCCTCCTCTACCCCGGCAAACCATCCTCTACCCGGCCAAACCATCCTCTACCCAAACCATCCTCTGACCCAAACCATCCTCTACCCAAACCATCCTCTACCCCAGCCAAACCATCCTCTACCCCAGCCAAACCATCCTCTACCCCGGCCAAACCATCCTCTACCCCAGACCATCCTCTCACCCAAACCATCCTCTACCCCAGCCAAGCCATCCTCTACCTAATACCATCCTCTACTCCAGCCAAGCCATCCTCTACCCCCGACCAAACCATCCTCTACCCCGGCCAAACCATCTCTACCCTGACCAAACCATCCTCTACCCAAACCATCCTCTACCCCGGCCAAACCATCCTCTCTGACCCAAACCATCCTCTACCCCGCTAAGACCATCCTCTACTCCGACTAACCATCCTCTACCCGGCCAAACCATCCTCTACCCAAACCATCCTCTACCCCAGCCAAACCATCCTCTACCCCGACCAAACCATCCTCTACTCCCGGCCAAACCATCACTCTACCCGGCCAGACCAATATCTACCCCAGGCCAACCATCTCCGACCAGACCGTCCTCTACCCCGTCAAACCATCCTCTACCCCAGCTAAACGCATCCTCTACCCGCCAAACCATCCTCTACCCCGGCCAAACCATCCTCCTACCCAAACCATCCTCTACCTCGGCCAAACCATCCTCTACCCGGCCAAACCATCCTCTACCCAAACCATCCTCTACCCAAACCATCCTCTACCCAAACCATCCTCTACCCCCGACCAAACCATCCTCCTGACCAAACCATCCTCTACCCTAAACCATCCCTCTTCTACCCAAACCATCCTCTGCGCCAAACCATCCTCTACCCCAGCCAAACCATCCTCTACCCCGGCCAAACCATCCTCTACCGATAACCATCCTCTACCCCGGCCAAACCATCCTCTACCCCGGCCAAACCATCCTCTACCACAAACCATCCTCTACCCGGCCAAACCATCCTCTGCACTAAACCATCCTCTACCCCAGCCAAACCACATCCTCCACCCCCGCCAAACCATCCCTCTACCCCCACGGCCAAACCAAACTCCTCTGCCCAGCCAACCATCCTCTCTACCCGAACCCATCCTTCTACTCCTGCCAACCATCGCATCTCCGCTAAACCATCCTCTACCCCCGACCAAACCATCCCTCTACCCCGACCCAAACCATCCTCTACCCGGCCAAACCATCCTCTGCAGCCAAACCCTCCTCACCCGGCCAAACCATCCTCCGCTCCCGGCCAAGCCATCCTCTCACCCCGACCAAACCATCTCTACCCAAACCATCCTCTACCCCGGCCAAACCATCCTCTACCCAAACCATCTCTCTACCCAAACCATCCTCTACCCGACCAAACCATCCTCTACCCCGACCAAACCATCCTCTACCCGCCAAACCATCCTCTACCCGCCAAAACCATCCTCTACTCGACTAAACCATCCTCTACCCAAACCCATCCTCTACCCCGACCAAACCATCCTCTACCCACGGCCAAACCATCCTCTACCCGCCAACCATCCTCTACCCTGACCAAACCATCCTCTCACCCAAACCATCCTCACCCAAACCATCCTCTTCACCTGGCCAAACCATCTCTACCCAAACCATCCTCACTCCGACCAAACCATCCTCTACCCAAACCATCCTCTACACCATTACTAAACCGATCTCACTCCTGACTCAAACCATCCTCTTCCCAAACCATCCTGACCCAAACCATCCTTCACTTGGCCAAACCATCCTCTACCCTGACCAAACCATCCTCTACCCCACTAGACCATCCTCTACTCCACAACCATCCTCTACCCCAGCCAAACCATCCTCTACCCGACCAAACCATCCTCCTACGCCTAAACCATCCTCTACCCCCAAACCATCCTCTACCCATACCTAAACCATCCTCTACCCCGACCAAACCATCCTCTACCCAAACCATCCTCTACCCCGCCAAAACCATCCTCTACCCCGAAAACCATCCTCACTCCAGCCAAACCATCCTCTACTCGACAAACCATCCTCTACCCCGGCCAAACCATCCCTCTACCCCGACCAAACCATCCTCTACCCCGGCCAAACCATCCTCTACCCGAAAACCATCCTCTACCCGACCAAACCATCCTCTACCCGCCAAACCATCCTCTACCCCGACCAAACCATCCTCTACCCAAACCATCCTCTACCCGGCCAAACCATCCTCTACTCCGACCAAACCATCCTCTACCCCGCCAAACCATCCTCTACCCGACCAAACCATCCTCTACCCCGGCCAAACCATCCTCTACCCAAACCATCCTCTACCCTGACAAACCATCCTCTACTCTAAACCATCCTCTACCCGAAACCATCCTCACCCCAAACCATCCTCTACCCCAGCTAAACCATCCTCTACCCGACCAAACCATCCTCTACCCAAACCATCCTCTACCCAAACCATCCTCTACCCTAAACCATCCTCTACCCCGCCAAACCATCCTCTACCCGCTAAACCATCCTCTACCTGACCAAACCATCCTCTACCCGCAAACCATCCTCTACCCCGACCAAACCATCCCCTACCCGCTAAACCATCCTCTATCCCGCCAAACCATCCTCTACCCCGACCAAACCATCCTCTACCCCGACCAAACCATCCTCTACCCAAACCATCCTCTACCGCCAAACCATCCTCACCTAGACCAACCATCCTCTACTCCGACCAAACCATCCTCTACCCCGACCAAACCATCCTCTACCCGACCAAACCATCCTCTACCCAAACCATCCTCTACCCAAACCATCCTCTACCCCGGCCAAACCATCCTCTACCCCGACTAAACCATCCTCTACCCAAACCATCCTCTACCCAAACCATCCTCTACTCCAAATCATCCTCTACCCAAACCATCCTCTACCCGAAACCATCCTCTACCCGACCAAACCATCCTCTACCCAAACCATCCTCTACCCCGACCAAACCATCCTCTACCCCGACCAAACCATCCTCTACCCCAGCCAAACCATCCTCTACCCCGGCCAAACCATCCTCTACCCAAACCATCCTCTACCCTGACCAAACCATCCTCTACCCCGACCAAACCATCTCTACCTAAACCATCTCTACCCCAGCTAAACCATCCTCTACCAGCCAAACCATCCTCTACCGCTAAACCATCCTCTACCCCAAACCATCCTCTACTGCCAAACCATCCTCTACTCCACAAACCATCCTCTACCCCGACTAAACCATCCTCTACCCGACTAAACCATCCTCTACCCCAGCCAAACCATCCTCTACCCAAACCATCCTCTACCCTGGCCAAACCATCCTCTACCCAAACCATCCTCTACCCACTAAACCATCCTCTACCCCGGCCAAACCATCCTCTACCCCGACCAAACCATCCTCTACTCCGACCAAACCATCCTCTACCCAAACCATCCTCTACCCCGGCCAAACCATCCTTCTAAACTACCTCACCCGCCAAACCATCCTCTACTCAAACCATCCTCACCCAAACCATCCTCTACCCAAACCATCCTCTACCCCGACCAAACCATCCTCTACCCAAACCATCCTCTACCCCGACCAAACCATCCTCTACCCGAAACCATCCTCTACCCAAACCATCCTCTACTCACCGGCCAAACCATCCTCTACCCCGGCCAACCATCCTCTACCCTGACCAAACCATCCTCTACCCAAACCATCCTCTACCCCACTAAACCATCCCTCTACCCAAACCATCCTCTACCCCGACCAAACCATCCTCTACCCAAACCATCCTCTACCCAAACCATCCTCTACTCCAGCCAAACCATCCTCTCACCCAAACCATCCTCTACCCCGACCAAACCATCCTCTACCCAAACCATCCTCTACTCGACCAAACCATCCTCTACCCAAACCATCCTCTACCCAAATCATCCTCTACCCAAACCATCCTCTACCCCGGCCAAACCATCCTCTACCCCAGCCAAACCATCCTCTACCCCGGCCAAACCATCCTCTACCATAACCATCCTCTACCCCAGCCAAACCATCCTCTACCCCGGCCAAACCATCCTCTACCCAAACCATCCTCTACCCCGACCAAACCATCCTCTACCCCGACCAAACCATCCTCTACCCCGACCAAACCATCCTCTACCCAAACCATCCTCTACCCCGACCAAACCCTACTCTACCCAAACCATCCTCTACCCCGACCAAACCCTCCTCTACCCAAACCATCCTCTACCCAAACCATCCTCTACCTCGGCCAAACCATCCTCTACCCCGGCCAAACCATCCTCTACCCCGACCAAACCCTCCTCTACCCAAACCATCCTCTACCCCGGCCAAACCATCCTCTACCCAAACCATCCTCTACCCCGACCAAACCATCCTCTACCCAAACCATCCTCTACCCAAACCATCCTCTACCCCGGCCAAACCATCCTCTACCCCGGCCAAACCATCCTCTACCCCGACCAAACAAACCATCCTCTACCCCGGCCAAACCATCCTCTACCCAAACCATCCTCTACCCAAACCATCCTCTACCCGGCCAAACCATCCTCTACCTAAACCATCTCTACCCTGACCAAACCATCCTCTACCCCAAACCATCCTCTACCCAAACCATCCTCTACCCCGACCAAACCATCCTCTACCCTGACCAAACCATCCTCTACCCCAGCTAAACCATCCTCTACCCCGGCCAAACCATCCTCTACCCAAACCATCCTCTACCCAGCTAAACCATCCTCTACCCCGGCCAAACCATCCTCTACCCCGGCTAAACCATCCTCTACCCCGACCAAACCATCCTCTACCCCGACCAAACCATCCTCTACCGCAAACCATCCTCTACCCAAACCATCCTCTACCCCGGCCAAACCATCCTCTACCCAAACCATCCTCTACCCAAAACCATCCTCTACCCGAAACCATCCTCTACCCAAACCATCCTCTACCTGCCAAACCATCCTCTACCCGGCCAAACCATCCTCTACCCCGACCAAACCATCCTCTACCCCAGCCAAACCATCCTCTACCCAAACCATCCTCTACCCGACCAAACCATCCTCTACCCAAACCATCCTCTACCCAAACCATCCTCTACCCGGCCAAACCATCCTCTACCCGACAAACCATCCTCTACCTAAACCATCCTCTACCCAAACCATCCTCTACCTCACAAACCATCCTCACCTAAACCATCCTCTACCCAAACCACCCAAACCATCCTCTACCTGACCAAACCATCCTCTACCCCGCTAAACCATCCTCTACCCGCTAAACCATCCTCTACCCCGACCAAACCATCCTCTACCCAAACCATCCTCTACCCCAGCCAAACCATCCTCTACCCCGACCAAACCATCCTCTACCCCAGCTAAACCATCCTCTACCCCGGCCAAATCCATCCTCTACCCCGGCCAAACCATCCTCTACCCCGACCAAACCATCCTCTACCCTACCAAACCATCCTCTACCCCGACCAAACCATCCTCTACCCAAATCATCCTCTACCCAAACCATCCTCTACCCCAAACCATCCTCTACCCGACCAAACCATCCTCTACCCAAACCATCCTCTACCCAAACCATCCTCTATCCTCTACCAAACCATCCTCTACCCAAACCATCCTCTACCCCGACCAAACCATCCTCTACCCAAACCATCCTCTACCCGACCAAACCATCCTCTACCCCAGCCAAACCATCCTCTACCCCAGCCAAACCATCCTCTACCCACCAAACCATCCTCTACCCAAACCATCCTCTACCCGCCAAACCATCCTCTACCTGCCCAAACCATCCTCTACCCGACCAAACCATCCTCTACCCCAGCTAAACCATCCTCTACCCCGACCAAACCATCCTCTACCCCGCTAAACCATCCTCTACCCGACCAAACCATCCTCTACCCGACCAAACCATCCTCTACCCAAACCATCCTCTACCCAAACCATCCTCTACCCACAAACCATCCTCTACCCCGGCCAAACCATCCTCTACCCTGACCAAACCATCCTCTACCCAAACCATCCTCTACCCAAACCATCCTCTACCCGACCAAACCATCCTCTACCCAAACCATCCTCTACCCGGCCAAACCATCCTCTACCCAAACCATCCTCTACCCCGGCCAAACCATCCTCTACCCGACAAACCATCCTCTACCCGGCCAAACCATCCTCTACTCCCGACCAAACCATCCTCTACCCCAGCCAAACCATCCTCTACCTGCAAACCATCCTCTACCCAAACCATCCTCTATCCCGGCCAAACCATCCTCTACCCCGACCAAACCATCCTCTACCCCAGCCAAACCATCCTCTACCCGGCCAAACCATCCTCTACCCAAACCATCCTCTACCCCGGCCAAACCATCCTCTACCCCGACCAAACCATCCTCTACCCGGCCAAACCATCCTCTACCCCGACCAAACCATCCTCTACCCCAGCCAAACCATCCTCTACCCCTGCCAAACCATCCTCTACCCAAACCATCCTCTATCCCAGCCAAACCATCCTCTACCCCGACCAAACCATCCTCTACCCCGCCAAACCATCCTCTACCCCGACCAAACCATCCTCTACCCCAGCCAAACCATCCTCTACCCAAACCATCCTCTACCCCGCCAAACCATCCTCTACCCAAACCATCCTCTACCCAAACCATCCTCTACCCCGACCAAACCATCCTCTACCCGACAAACCATCCTCTACCAAACCATCCTCTACCAAACCATCCTCTACCCAAATCATCCTCTACCCAAACCATCCTCTACCCAAACCATCCTCTACCCCGACCAAACCATCCTCTACCCAAACCATCCTCTACCCCGACCAAACCATCCTCTACCCCGACCAAACCATCCTCTACCCCAGCCAAACCATCCTCTACCCCGGCCAAACCATCCTCTACCCAAACCATCCTCTACCCCAGCCAAACCATCCTCTACCCCGACCAAACCATCCTCTACCCCGACCAAACCATCCTCTACCCAAACCATCCTCTACCCAAACCATCCTCTACCCGGCCAAACCATCCTCTACCGCAAACCATCCTCTACCCGACCAAACCATCCTCTACCCCGACCAAACCATCCTCTACCCCGACCAAACCATCCTCTACCCAAATCATCCTCTACCCAAACCATCCTCTACCCCGGCCAAACCATCCTCTACCCGACCAAACCATCCTCTACCCAAACCATCCTCTACCCAAACCATCCTCTACCCAAACCATCCTCTACCCAAACCATCCTCTACCCCGACCAAACCATCCTCTACCCAAACCATCCTCTACCCAAACCATCCTCTACCCCGGCCAAACCATCCTCTACCCCGCCAAACCATCCTCTACCCGACCAAACCATCCTCTACCCCGACCAAACCATCCTCTACCCCGACCAAACCATCCTCTACCCAAATCATCCTCTACCCAAACCATCCTCTACCCGACCAAACCATCCTCTACCCGACCAAACCATCCTCTACCCAAACCATCCTCTACCCAAATCATCCTCTACCCAAACCATCCTCTACCCAAACCATCCTCTACCCCGACCAAACCATCCTCTACCCAAACCATCCTCTACCCCGACCAAACCATCCTCTACCCCAACCAAACCATCCTCTACCCCAGCCAAACCATCCTCTACCCGGCCAAACCATCCTCTACCCAAACCATCCTCTACCCCGCCAAACCATCCTCTACTCCCGACCAAACCATCCTCTACCCGCCAAACCATCCTCTACCCCGACCAAACCATCCTCTACCCCAGCCAAACCATCCTCTACCCCAAACCATCCTCTACCCAAACCATCCTCTACCCGGCCAAACCATCCTCTACCCGGCCAAACCATCCTCTACCCCGACCAAACCATCCTCTACCCAAACCATTCTCTACCCGGCCAAACCATCCTCTACCCAGGCCAAACCATCCTCTACCCGGCCAAACCATCCTCTACCCCGACCAAACCATCCTCTACCCCGACCAAACCATCCTCTACCCAAACCATCCTCTACCCGACCAAACCATCCTCTACCCCGACCAAACCATCCTCTACCCAAATCATCCTCTACCCAAACCATCCTCTACCCCGCCAAACCATCCTCTACCCGACCAAACCATCCTCTACCCAAACCATCCTCTACCCAAACCATCCTCTACCCAACCATCCTCTACCCAAACCATCCTCTACCCGACCAAACCATCCTCTACCCAAACCATCCTCTACCCGACCAAACCATCCTCTACCCGACCAAACCATCCTCTACCCCAGCCAAACCATCCTCTACCCGGCCAAACCATCCTCTACCCCGACCAAACCATCCTCTACCCAAACCATCCTCTACCCAAACCATCCTCTACCCCGGCCAAACCATCCTCTACCCCGGCCAAACCATCCTCTACCCCGACCAAACCATCCTCTACCCCGACCAAACCATCCTCTACCCAAATCATCCTCTACCCAAACCATCCTCTACCCCGGCCAAACCATCCTCTACCCCGACCAAACCATCCTCTACCCAAACCATCCTCTACCCAAACCATCCTCTACCCAAATCATCCTCTACCAAACCATCCTCTACCCCGACCAAACCATCCTCTACCTGAAACCATCCTCTACCCGACCAAACCATCCTCTACCCCGACCAAACCATCCTCTACCCCAGCCAAACCATCCTCTACCCGGCCAAACCATCCTCTACCCCGACCAAACCATCCTCTACCCAAACCATCCTCTACCCAAACCATCCTCTACCCCGGCCAAACCATCCTCTACCCCGCCAAACCATCCTCTACCCGACCAAACCATCCTCTACCCCGACCAAACCATCCTCTACCCCGACCAAACCATCCTCTACCCAAATCATCCTGTACCCAAACCATCCTCTACCCCAGCCAAACCATCCTCTACCCCGACCAAACCATCCTCTACCCAAACCATCCTCTACCCAAACCATCCTCTACCCAAATCATCCTCTACCCAAACCATCCTCTACCAAACCATCCCTCTCCCGACCAAACCATCCTCTACCCAAACCATCCTCTACCCCGACCAAACCATCCTCTACCCCAACCAAACCATCCTCTACCCCAGCCAAACCATCCTCTACCCGGCCAAACCATCCTCTACCCAAACCATCCTCTACCCCGCCAAACCATCCTCTACCCCGACCAAACCATCCTCTACCCCAGCCAAACCATCCTCTACCCCGACCAAACCATCCTCTACCCCAGCCAAACCATCCTCTACCGACCAAACCATCCTCTACCCAAACCATCCTCTATCCCGGCCAAACCATCCTCTACCCCGACCAAACCATCCTCTACCCCGACCAAACCATCCTCTACCCCGACCAAACCATCCTCTACCCCGACCAAACCATCCTCTACCCCAGCCAAACCATCCTCTACCCAAACCATCCTCTACCCCGCCAAACCATCCTCTACCCAAACCATCCTCTACCCAAACCATCCTCTACCCGACAAACCATCCTCTCTGACCAAACCATCCTCTACCCAAACCATCCTCTACCCAAACCATCCTCTACCCCGCCAAATCATCCTCTACCCAAACCATCCTCTACCCAAACCATCCTCTACCCCGACCAAACCATCCTCTACCCAAACCATCCTCTACTCCGACCAAACCATCCTCTACCCCGACCAAACCATCCTCTACTCCAGCCAAACCATCCTCTACCCCGGCCAAACCATCCTCTACCCAAATCATCCTCTACCCAAACCATCCTCTACCCAAACCATCCTCTACCCCAGCCAAACCATCCTCTACCCGACCAAACCATCCTCTACCCCGACCAAACCATCCTCTACCCAAACCATCCTCTACCCAAACCATCCTCTACCCGGCCAAACCATCCTCTACCCGGCCAAACCATCCTCTACCCCGACCAAACCATCCTCTACCCCGACCAAACCATCCTCTACCCCGACCAAACCATCCTCTACCCAAATCATCCTCTACCCAAACCATCCTCTACCCCGGCCAAACCATCCTCTACCCCGACCAAACCATCCTCTACCCAAACCATCCTCTACCCAAACCATCCTCTACCCAAATCATCCTCTACCCAAACCATCCTCTACCCAAACCATCCTCTACCCCGACCAAACCATCCTCTACCCAAACCATCCTCTACCCCGACCAAACCATCCTCTACCCCGACCAAACCATCCTCTACCCCAGCCAAACCATCCTCTACCCAAACCATCCTCTACACCCGCCAAACCATCCTCTACCCGACCAAACCATCCTCTACCCCGCCAAACCATCCTCTACCCCGACCAAACCATCCTCTACCCCAGCCAAACCATCCTCTACCCGGCCAAACCATCCTCTACCCAAACCATCCTCTATCCCAGCCAAACCATCCTCTACCCGACCAAACCATCCTCTACCCGGCCAAACCATCCTCTACCCCGACCAAACCATCCTCTACCCCAGCCAAACCATCCTCTACCCAAACCATCCTCTACCCCGGCCAAACCATCCTCTACCCAAACCATCCTCTACCCAAACCATCCTCTACCCCGGCCAAACCATCCTCTACCCCGACCAAACCATCCTCTACCCAAACCATCCTCTACCCAAACCATCCTCTACCCAAACCATCCTCTACCCAAACCATCCTCTACCCCGACCAAACCATCCTCTACCCAAACCATCCTCTACCCCGACCAAACCATCCTCTACCCCGACCAAACCATCCTCTACCCCAGCCAAACCATCCTCTACCCCGGCCAAACCATCCTCTACCCAAATCATCCTCTACCCAAACCATCCTCTACCCAAACCATCCTCTACCCCAGCCAAACCATCCTCTACCCCGACCAAACCATCCTCTACCCCGACCAAACCATCCTCTACCCAAACCATCCTCTACCGCCAAACCATCCTCTACCAAACCATCCTCTACCCAAACCATCCTCTACCCCGACCAAACCATCCTCTACCCCGACCAAACCATCCTCTACCCAAATCATCCTCTACCCAAACCATCCTCTACCCAAACCATCCTCTACCCCGGCCAAACCATCCTCTACCCGACCAAACCATCCTCTACCCCGGCCAAACCATCCTCTACCCCGACCAAACCATCCTCTACCCCAGCCAAACCATCCTCTACCCAAACCATCCTCTACCCACGGCCAAACCATCCTCTACCTAAACCATCCTCTACCCCGGCCAAACCATCCCTCTACCCCGACCAAACCATCCTCTACCCCAAACCATCCTCTACCCCAGCCAAACCATCCTCTACCCAAACCATCCTCTACCCCGCCAAACCATCCTCTACCCAAACCATCCTCTACCCGGCCAAACCATCCTCTACCCAAACCATCCTCTACCCAAACCATCCTCTACCCCGACCAAACCATCCTCTACCCCTACCAAACCATCCTCTACCCAAACCATCCTCTACCCCGGCCAAACCATCCTCTACCCCAGCCAAACCATCCTCTACCCAAACCATCCTCTACCCCGGCCAAACCATCCTCTACCCAAACCATCCTCTACCCCGGCCAAACCATCCTCTACCCCGGCCAAACCATCCTCTACCCAAACCATCCTCTACCCCGGCCAAACCATCCTCTACCCAAACCATCCTCTACCCGGCCAAACCATCCTCTACCCAAACCATCCTCTACCCCGGCCAAACCATCCTCTACCCAAACCATCCTCTACCCAAACCATCCTCTACCCCGACCAAACCATCCTCTACCCCTGACCAAACCATCCTCTACGCCAAACCATCCTCTACCCCGCCAAACCATCCTCTACCCAAACCATCCTCTACCCAAACCATCCTCTACCCAAATCATCCTCTACCCAAACCATCACTCTACCCAAACCATCCTCTACCCGACCAAACCATCCTCTACCCGCCAAACCATCCTCTACCCCGACCAAACCATCCTCTACCCCGGCCAAACCATCCTCTACCCAAATCATCCTCTACCCAAACCATCCTCTACCCAAACCATCCTCTACCCCAGCCAAACCATCCTCTACCCCGACCAAACCATCCTCTACCCCGACCAAACCATCCTCTACCCCGGCCAAACCATCCTCTACCCAAACCATCCTCTATCCCGGCCAAACCATCCTCTACCCAAACCATCCTCTACCCCGGCCAAACCATCCTCTACCCAAATCATCCTCTACCCAAACCATCCTCTACCCAAACCATCCTCTACCCCGACCAAACCATCCTCTACCCCGGCCAAACCATCCTCTACCCCGGCCAAACCATCCTCTACCCAAACCATCCTCTACCCAAACCATCCTCTACCCAAACCATCCTCTACCCCAGCCAAACCATCCTCTACCCCGACCAAACCATCCTCTACCCGACCAAACCATCCTCTACCCGGCCAAACCATCCTCTACCCAAACCATCCTCTACCCAAACCATCCTCTACCCAAACCATCCTCTACCCCGGCCAAACCATCCTCTACCCCGGCCAAACCATCCTCTACCCCGACCAAACCATCCTCTACCCAAACCATCCTCTACCCCGGCCAAACCATCCTCTACCCCGGCCAAACCATCCTCTACCCCGGCCAAACCATCCTCTACCCGGCCAAACCATCCTCTACCCAAATCATCCTCTACCCAAACCATCCTCTACGCCAAACCATCCTCTACCCCAGCCAAACCATCCTCTACCCCGACCAAACCATCCTCTACCCGACCAAACCATCCTCTACC
>NW_027036793.1:0-15881 GCF_034236695.1 Oncorhynchus nerka | reverse complement strand
TCCCTCTCTGTTCTCTCTCTGTTCTCTCTCTGTTCCCTCTCTGTTCTCTCTGTTCTCTATCTGTTCCCTCTCTGTTCTATCTCTCTCTTCCATCTCTGTTCTCTCTCTGTTCCCTCTCTGTTCTCTGTCTGTTCTCTCTCTGTTCTCTCTCTGTTCCCTCTCTGTTCTCTCTCTGTTCTATCTCTCTCTTCCATCTCTGTTCTCTCTCTGTTCTCTCTCTGATCTATCTCTCTCTTCCATCTCTGTTCTCTCTCTGTTCTCTCTCTGTTCCCTCTCTGTTCTATCTCTCTCTTCCCTCTCTCTTCCATCTCTGTTCTCTCTCTGTTCTCTCTCTGTTCCCTCTCTGTTCCCTCTCTGTTCTCTCTCTGTTCTCTCTCTGTTCCCTCTCTGTTCTCTCTCTGTTCTCTCTCTGTTCTCTCTCTGTTCCCTCTCTGTTCTCTATCTGTTCCCTCTCTGTTCTCTCTCTGTTCCCTCTCTGTTCTCTCTGTTCTCTATCTGTTCCCTCTCTGTTCTATCTCTCTCTTCCATCTCTGTTCTCTCTATGTTCCCTCTCTGTTCCCTCTCTGTTCTCTATCTGTTCTCTCTCTGTTCTCTCTGTTCCTCTCTGTTCTCCTCTGTTCTATCTCTCTCTTCCCATCTCTGTTCTCTCTCTGTTCTCTCTCTGTTCTCTCTCTGTTCCATCTCTGTTCTCTCTCTGTTCTCTCTCTGTTCCCTCTCTGTTCCCTCTCTGTTCTATCTCTCTCTTCCTCTCTTCCATCTCTTTCTCTCTCTGTTCTCTCTCTGTTCTCTCTGTTCTCTCTCTGTTCCCTCTGTTCTCTCTCTGTTCTCTCTCTGTTCTCTCTCTGTTCCTCTCTGTTCTCTCTCTGTTCTCTATCTGTTCCTCTCTGTTCCTCTCTGTTCTATCTCTGTTTCCCTCTCTGTTCTCTCTCTCTTCTCCTCTGTTCCTTCTCTGTTCTCTATGTTCTCTCTCTGTTCTCTCTCTGTTCTCTCTCTGTTCCCTCTCTGTTCCCTCTCTGTTCTCTCTCTGTTCTCTCTCTGTTCCCTCTCTGTTCTCTCTCTGTTCTATCTCTGTTCCCTCTCTGTTCTCTCTCTGTTCCCTCTCTGTTCCCTCTCTGTTCTCTCTCTGTTCCCTCTCTGTTCTCTCTCTGTTCTCTCTCTGTTCTCTCTCTGTTCTCTCTCTGTTCTCTCTCTGTTCTCTCTCTGTTCTCTCTCTCTCTTCCATCTCTGTTCCCTCTCTGTTCACTTTCTGTTCTCTCTCTCTGTTCTCTCTCTGTTCCCTCTCTGTTCTATCTCTCTCTTCCCTCTCTCTTCCATCTCTGTTCCGTCTCTGTTCACTTTCTGTTCTCTCTCTCTGTTCTCTCTCTGTTCTCTCTCTGTTCCCTCTCTGTTCCCTCTATGTTCTCTCTCTGTTCCCTCTCTGTTCTCTCTCTGTTCTCTATCTGTTCCCTCTCTGTTCTATCTCTCTCTTCCATCTCTGTTCTCTCTCTGTTCCCGCTCTGTTCCCTCTCTGTTCTCTATCTGTTCTCTCTCTGTTCTCTCTCTGTTCTCTCTCTGTTCCCTCTCTGTTCTCTCTCTGTTCTCTATCTGTTCCCTCTCTGTTCTATCTCTCTCTTCCATCACTGTTCCCTCTCTGTTCCCTCTCTTTTCTCTCTCTGTTCTCTATCTGTTCCCTCTCTGTTCTCTCTCTGTTCCCTCTCTGTTCTATCTCTGTTCGCTCTATCTGTTCTCTCTCTGTTCTCTCTCTGTTCCCTCTCTGTTCCCTCTCTGTTCTCTCTCTGTTCTCTCTCTGTTATATCTCTCTCTTCCATCTCTGTTCTCTCTCTGTTCCCTCTCTGTTCTATCTCTCTCTTCCATCTCTGTTCTCTCTCTGTTCCCTCTCTGTTCTCTCTCTGTTCTCTCTCTGTTCTCTCTCTGTTCCCTCTCTGTTCTCTCTCTGTTCTCTCTCTGTTCCCTCTCTGTTCTCTCTCTGTTCCCTCTCTGTTCTCTCTCTGTTCTCTCTCTGTTCTATCTCTCTCTTCCATCTCTGTTATCTCTCTGTTCTCTCTCTGTTCCCTCTCTGTTCTCTCTCTGTTCCCTCTCTGTTCTCTCTCTGTTCTCTCTCTGTTCCCTCTCTGTTCTCTCTCTGTTCCCTCTCTGTTCTCTCTCTGTTCTATCTCTCTCTTCCATCTCTGTTCTCTCTCTGTTCCCTCTCTGTTCTCTCTCTGTTCCCTCTCTGTTCTCTCTCTGTTATCTCTCTGTTCCCTCTCTGTTCTCTTTCTGTTGTCTCTCTGATCTATCTCTCTCTTCCATCTCTGTTCTCTCTCTGTTCTCTCTCTGTTCCCTCTCTGTTCTATCTCTCTCTTCCCTCTCTCTTCCATCTCTGTTCTCTCTCTGTTCTCTCTCTGTTCCCTCTCTGTTCCCTCTCTGTTCTCTCTCTGTTCTCTCTCTGTTCTCTCTCTGTTCTCTCTCTGTTCTCTATCTGTTCCCTCTCTGTTCTCTCTCTGTTCTCTCTCTGTTCCCTCTCTGTTCTCTCTGTTCTCTATCTGTTCCCTCTCTGTTCTATCTATCTCTCTCTTCCATCTCTGTTCTCTCTCTGTTCCCTCTCTGTTCCCTCTCTGTTCTCTATCTGTTCTCTCTCTGTTCTCTCTATGTTCCCTCTCTGTTCTCTCTCTGTTCTATCTCTCTCTTCCATCTCTGTTCTCTCTCTGTTCTCTCTCTGATCTATCTCTCTCTTCCATCTCTGTTCTCTCTCTGTTCTCTCTCTGTTCTCTCTCTGTTCCCTCTCTGTTCTTTCTCTCTCTTCCCTCTCTCTTCCATCTCTGTTCTCTCTCTCTTCTCTCTCTGTTCCTTCTCTGTTCTCTCTCTGTTCCCTCTCTGTTCTCTCTCTGTTCTCTCTCTGTTCCCTCTCTGTTCCCTCTCTGTTCTCTCTCTGTTCTCTATCTGTTCCCTCTCTGTTCTCTCTCTGTTCTATCTCTGTTCCCTCTCTGTTCCCTCTCTGTTCTCTCTCTGTTCCCTCTCTGTTCTCTCTCTGTTCCCTCTCTGTTCTCTCTCTGTTCTCTCTCTGTTCTCTCTCTGTTCTCTCTCTGTTCCCTCTCTGTTCTCTATCTGTTCCCTCTCTGTTCTCTCTCTGTTCCCTCTCTGTTCTCTCTCTGTTCTCTCTCTCTCTTCCATCTCTGTTCTCTCTCTGTTCCCTCTCTGTTCACTTTCTGTTCTCTCTCTCTGTTCTCTCTCTGTTCCCTCTCTGTTCTATCTCTCTCTTCCCTCTCTCTTCCATCTCTGTTCCGTCTCTGTTCTCTCTCTGTTCCCTCTCTGTTCTATCTCTCTCTTCCATCTCTGTTCCCTCTCTGTTCTCTCTCTGTTCCCTCTCTGTTCTCTCTCTGTTCTCTCTCTGTTCCCTCTCTGTTCCCTCTATGTTCTCTCTCTGTTCCCTCTCTGTTCTCTCTCTGTTCTCTATCTGTTCCCTCTCTGTTCTATCTCTCTCTTCCATCTCTGTTCTCTCTCTGTTCCGCTCTGTTCCCTCTCTGTTCTCTGTTCTCTCTCTGTTCTCTCTCTGTTCTCTCTCTGTTCCCTCTCTGTTCTCTCTCTGTTCTCTATCTGTTCCCTCTCTGTTCTATCTCTCTCTTCCATCACTGTTCCCTCTCTGTTCCCTCTCTTTTCTCTCTCTGTTCTCTATCTGTTCCCTCTCTGTTCTCTCTCTGTTCCCTCTCTGTTCTATCTCTGTTCCTCTCTGTTCTCTCTCTGTTCTCTCTCTGTTCCCTCTCTGTTCCCTCTCTGTTCTCTCTCTGTTCTCTCTCTGTTATATCTCTCTCTTCCATCTCTGTTCTCTCTCTGTTCCCTCTCTGTTCTCTGTTCTCTCTCTGTTCCCTCTCTGTTCTCTCTCTGTTCTCTCTCTGTTCTCTCTCTGTTCCCTCTCTGTTCTCTCTCTGTTCTCTCTCTGTTCTCTCTCTGTTCCCTCTCTGTTCTCTCTCTGTTCTCTCTCTGTTCTCTCTCTGTTCTCTCTCTGTTCTATCTCTCTCTTCCATCTCTGTTCTCTCTCTGTTCTCTCTCTGTTCTCTCTCTGTTCTCTCTCTGTTCTATCTCTCTCTTCCCTCTCTCTTCCATCTCTGTTCTCTCTCTGTTCTCTCTCTGTTCCCTCTCTGTTCTCTCTCTGTTCCCTCTCTGTTCTCTCTCTGTTCACTCTCTGTTCTCTCTCTGTTCTCTCTCTGTTCCCTCTCTCCATCTGTTCTCTCTCTGTCTTCCATCTCTGTTCCGTCTCTGTTCTCTCTCTGTTCTCTCTCTGTTCCCTCTCTGTTCTCTCTCTGTTCTCTCTCTGTTCTCTCTCTGTTCTCTATCTGTTCCTCTCTGTTCTATCTCTCTCTTCCATCTCTGTTCTCTCTCTGTTCCCTCTCTGTTCTCTGTCTGTTCTCTCTCTGTTCTCTCTCTGTTCCCTCTCTGTTCTCTCTCTGTTCTATCTCTTTCTCTCTCTGTTCTCTCTCTGATCTATCTCTCTCTTCCATCTCTGTTCTCTCTCTGTTCTCTCTCTGTTCCCTCTCTGTTCTATCTCTCTCTTCCCTCTCTCTTCCATCTCTGTTCCGTCTCTGTTCTCTCTCTGTTCCCTCTCTGTTCCCTCTCTGTTCTCTCTCTGTTCTCTCTCTGTTCCCTCTCTGTTCTCTCTCTGTTCTCTCTCTGTTCCCTCTCTGTTCTCTCTCTGTTCCCTCTCTGTTCTCTCTCTGTTCTCTCTCTGTTCTCTCTCTGTTCTCTCTCTGTTCTATCTCTCTCTTCTCTCTGTTCTCTCTCTGTTCCCTCTCTGTTCCCTCTCTGTTCTCTATCTGTTCTCTCTCTGTTCTCTCTCTGTTCCCTCTCTGTTCTCTCTCTGTTCTATCTCTCTCTTCCATCTCTGTTCTCTCTCTGTTCTCTCTATCTCTCTCTCCATCTCTGTTCTCTCTCTGTTCTCTCTCTGTTCTCTCTCTGTTCCCTCTCTGTTCTTTCTCTCTCTTCCCTCTCTCTTCCATCTCTGTTCTCTCTCTCTTCTCTCTCTGTTCCTTCTCTGTTCTCTCTCTGTTCTCTCTCTGTTCTCTCTCTCTCTCTCTGTTCTCTCTCTGTTCCCTCTCTGTTCTCTCTCTGTTCTCTATCTGTTCTCTCTCTGTTCTATCTCTGTTCCCTCTCTGTTCCCTCTCTGTTCTCTCTCTGTTCCCTCTCTGTTCTCTCTCTGTTCCCTCTCTGTTCTCTCTCTGTTCTCTATCTGTTCTCTCTCTGTTCTCTCTCTGTTCTCTCTCTGTTCCCTCTCTGTTCTCTCTCTGTTCCCTCTCTCTGTTCCCTCTCTGTTCTCTCTCTGTTCCTCTCTGTTCTCTCTCTCTGTTCTCTCTCTGTTCCCTCTCTGTTCTATCTCTCTCTTCCCTCTCTCTTCCATCTCTGTTCCGTCTCTGTTCACTTTCTGTTCTCTCTCTCTGTTCTCTCTCTGTTCCCTCTCTGTTCTATCTCTCTCTTCCCTCTCTCTTCCATCTCTGTTCCGTCTCTGTTCTCTCTCTGTTCCCTCTCTGTTCCCTCTCTGTTCTCTCTCTGTTCTCTCTCTGTTCTCTCTCTGTTCCCTCCATCTATGTTCTCTGTTCTCTCTCTGTTCCTCTCTGTTCTCTCTCTGTTCTCTATCTGTTCCCTCTCTGTTCTATCTCTCTCTTCCATCTCTGTTCTCTCTTGTTCCCGCTCTGTTCTCTCTGTTCTCTATCTGTTCTCTCTCTGTTCTCTCTCTGTTCTCTCTCTGTTCTATCTCTGTTCTCTCTCTGTTCTCTCTGTTCCCTCTCTGTTCTATCCTCTCTTCCATCACTGTTCCCTCTCTGTTCTCTCTCTTCTGTTCTCTATCTGTTCCCTCTCTGTTCTCTCTCTGTTCCCTCTCTCTGTTCTCTCTCTGTTCTCTCTCTGTTCTCTCTCTGTTCCCTCTCTGTTCTCTCTCTGTTCTCTCTCTGTTCTATCTCTCTCTTCCATCTCTGTTCTCTCTCTGTTCCCTCTCTGTTCTATCTCTCTCTTCCATCTCTGTTCTCTCTCTGTTCCCTCTCTGTTCTCTCTCTCTGTTCTCTCTCTGTTCTCTCTCTGTTCCCTCTCTGTTCTCTCTGTTCTCTCTCTGTTCTCTCTCTGTTCCCTCTCTGTTCTCTCTCTGTTCTCTCTCCCTCTCTGTTCTCTCTCTGTTCTCTCTCTGTTCTATCTCTCTTTCCATCTCTGTTATCTCTCTGTTCTCTCTCTGTTCCCTATCTGTTCTCTCTTCCCTCTCTGTTCTCTCTCTGTTCTCTCTCTGTTCTCTCTGTTCTCTCTCTGTTCCCTCTCTGTTCTCTCTCTGTTCCCTCTCTGTTCTCTCTCTGTTATCTCTCTGTTCCCTCTCTGTTCTCTTTCTGTTGTCTCTCTGTTCTCTCTCTCTCTCTGTTGTCTCTCTGTTCTCTCTCTCTCTCTGTTCTCTCTCTGTTCTCTACAGGAATACAAATACCTGGTTGTCCTCTTGGACAATAAGCTTCAGTGGAGTAAATGTACAGACCTGAAATACAAAAAGAGCCAACGGAGGCTGTATCCTCTCAAAAAGCCGGGATCTTTTAATGTAGACTGTACTATACTGACTCTGTTTTACAAACCTTTCATAAAGAGTATTTTTACTTTTTGTATTGTTTGTTAGTTTGGCAATGCCACTGTCAACCAGAGAAATATGCAGAGGATTATCACCACAGCAAGCAAGGTACGTGGAGTCAAACAGTCAGGCCTGGATGAGATCTTTAAGGTCAGGACCCTCCCCAAGGCTCACAAAATACATTTTAGACACAAGCCACCCCCTGTACCCAGACTTTGAATTACTCCCCTCTGGGTGCAGGTATAGGGCACCCTCAGCAGGAAAAACAGAACTAGACAAATCATTTGTGCCAGGTGTGATATCCTCCTAAATAGCTCGAGCTAATGTTCCTATCGACTCAGTAAGGCCAGCAGGCTAGACTTTTTTCATGTTTAATTGTTATGTAACTGTTATGAAATTTGAATGACCAATTTTGTTTTGTACTTAAATGCCACTTGTAAATGTGTACATGACACTGCAACAAAATTTCCCCATGGGGACAATAAAGTCAGTAAGTTCTCTCTCTGTTCTCTCTCCTATTTCTGTACTGTTTCTCTCTGTTTTCTCTCCCATTTCTCTTTTGCTTTTCTCTCTGTTCTCATCTCTCTCTTCTTTCTGTTCTCTCATCTCTCTTCTTTCTCTTCTCTTCTCTCTCTGATCTATTTCTTGTTCTCTCTCTGTTCTCTCTCTTTGTTTTCTTTCTCTTCTCTCTCTGATCTATTTCTTTTCTCTTTCTCTTTCTGTTCTCTTTCTCTTCTCTTTCTGTTCTCTTTCTCTCTCATCTCTCTGTTCTCTTTCTCTTTCTCTTTCTGTTCTCTTTCTCTTCTCTCTCTGGATTTATTTCTGTTCTCTCCGTTCTCTCTCTTCTCTTTCTGTTCTCTCATCTCTGTTCTCTCCTCTTTCTGTTCTCTATCTCTCTCATCTCTCTGTTCTCTTTTCTCTTCTCTCTCTGATCTATTTCTGTTCTCTGTTCTCTCTCTATTCTCTTTCTCTTCTTTCTCTCTTTGTGCTGTTCTCTATCTTCTATCTCTGTTCTATTTATGTTCTCTCTCTCTTTTCTGTTCTCTGTTCTTCTCTATTATCTTTCTGGGTCTCTCTCATCTCTATCTGTTCTCCCTCTGTTTAATGTATCTTCTCTCTGTTCTCCCTCTTCTTTTTCTTGTTCTCGCTCTGTTCTATTTTTGTTCTCTCAGTTCTCTCTCTCTTGTTCTCTCTCTCGGTTCTCTCTCTGTGCTGTCCCTTTTCCCAGTCTCTCTACATTCACCGCTGTGCCTATCCTTCTAAGTTTACCCTAGCTCAGACAGTCAGAAAGAAAGTGAGAGGACACAGTCACAGACAACACTACAGGTGTCCACTAAGCTCTACAGGGTGGTGTCCACTAAGCTCTACAGGGTGGTGTCCACTAAGCTCTACAGGGTGGTGTCCACTAAGCTCTGCAGGGTGGTGTCCACTAAGCTCTACAGGGTGGTGTCCACTAAGCTCTATAGGGTGGTGTCCACTAAGCTCTACAGGGTGGTGTCCACTAAGCTCTGCAGGGTGGTGTCCATTAAGCTCTGCAGGGTGGTGTCCACTAAGCTCTACAGGGTGGTGTCCACTAAGCTCTGCAGGGTGGTGTCCACTAAGCTCTACAGGGTGGTGTCCACTAAGCTCTGCAGGGTGGTGTCCACTAAGCTCTGCAGGGTGGTGTCCACTAAGCTCTACAGGGTGGTGTCCACTAAGCTTTGTGTGGTGGTGTCCATGGTGCTGATTCAAGATACATTTTGACATGTACTGTGAGGACAGCTCATTGAAGGTTCTGCTGTAGATTTTCCATTATGTTCTTGGGTAGAATGTCTAAGAACAGGCTTACCTTTCCACCTACCTGTGGGAGTATTGTGTGCTTGGTGAATTATCAACGTGATCACATGCTGATCAGATCACTGTCTCTATAATGTCAACATTAGTTTCTCCAGGATCAGAGAGATGGTCCTTTGAATTCCAATAGGATCCTTTATGTCTGCATCCCTAAAAGCAACATATTCCTACATAGTGCACTACTTTTGTCAAGGGGCTCTGGTCAAAAGTAGTACACTGAGGGGCCTCCCGGGTGGCGCAGTGGTTAAGGCGCTGTCCTGCAGGGCTCTGTCGTAACTGGCCGCGACCGGGAGGTCCGTGGGCGACGCACAATTGGCCTAGCATCGTCCGGGGTTAGGGAGGGTTGGCCGGTAGGGATATCCTAGTCTCTCGCGCACCAGCGACTCCTGTGGCAGGCCGGGCGCCAACACCGTGCCAGTTGTAGCGATGAGACAAGATAGAAGCCAATAAACAATTGGATACCACTAAATTGGGGAGAAAACGGGGTAAAATTCAAAAAATACAAATAAGTTGTACACATTGGTGACACAGTCCAAGAGATGGTGATGCAGGTTCCGGGGAGTAGGGCTGTGCCTGGGTTCCATTCTTTAGTCTAGAACCCTAGAACTAGGGTTAGATGTGGCTGCTGGACTCCATGTCATGTCTCTCTCCTCTCTCTCTCTCTCTCCATGTCCTATCACATGGTGTGTCTTATTGTCCACATATACAGTTCTGTTCTTCTCAGCAAACTCATCTTTAGTGAGCTATAGGTTACTGCTATCGTGCAACAAACACAACAACCCTTAAATGAGAATGGGAAGACCCGTGATGTCATTGTTTTCTTAATCACGTTGGAGAAAGAAGAGTGGGTGTCGTCTGGAACTGCATTACATTACAGTCTCTCCCATTGCACCCCGCAGTGTCTTTAATTACACACACAGGAATAAGCACAGCTCTGCCCGATGAAAGTTGGGCCTCTAACTGTAATACAACTGCCATGGTTACTATAACGCCATTGTGCCACAGGGCATTTTTTCCTAAATGGTTCTGCTCCTCCTATTTGATTACCCAGAATGCATCCTAAATGTCACTCTATTACCTTTATAGTACGTTACTTTTGGACCAGGACCCATTGGCAGTAGTGCACTATATAGGGGTTCCAGGTGGGATGGAGATAACCTAGTTTAAAATATGATGTAGTGATTTCCCAGGCAGGAAACCTGTCCGTTTATAAAAGATCGAATGCCAGGGAGAAAGCTTTAATGCCACATGATTTTAGTCTGTCCGTAAATGTTTGATCTTTAAACTTTTTATTTGGTGTTATACACCTAGATCTGAAACGGATGCCCTGATGACTTAACAAAGCCAGAAATGCATCACTTGTGCAGTTAAGGTGAAATTAGTCTTATTCGCGCATTTTAATTATCTGATTGCTTATTAATTGCTAAAGATATATTTTATAAGCAGCCTAATTGAATGATTAAAATAAATAAAACACAAAGGGTGAGTCAAAGTTAGCCTGGTCCCAGATCTGATTGGCCTGTCAAACTCAGGTTTGAATCATCTGGGACTACATTAGAATCAAACTCAAACAGATCTAGGACCAGATTAGAATCCGACCATTCCAGAGACAGCGACAATCATGAAGACTTATTGATGAAATGACCTGAGGCGTGTGTTCAGCGAGGAACATGTATAGGCAGGCTACACTCATTTTTCACCCCGACATAGATGTCCAGACCATATCAATAAAATCACAACAACAGTTATTCTATTTCTGTGGCCCAGACAGACACATCTACACACTTACCCAATTGCAAATCACCTGCAAATCATCTTTGACTTGCATTCCAGACGCTGGGTTCCAAAAAAAAACAGAACTATATTCGGAACCAATGTGTACATTTAGAAGGGTCATACACAACAAAAACAGAACTATATTGTGGTGTTCGAACCAATGTGTACATTTAGAAGGGTCATCAAGCACAACAAAAACAGAACTATATTGTGGTGTTCGAACCAATGTGTACATTTACAAGGGTCATCAAGCACAGCAAAAACAGAACTATATTGTGGTGTTCCGGAACCAATGTGTACATTTAGAAGGGTCATCAAGCACAACAAAAGCAGAACTATGTTGTGGTGTTCCAGAACCAATGTGTACATTTAGAAGGGTCATCAAGCACAACAAAACAGAACTATATTGTGGTGTTCCGAACCAATGTGTACATTTAGAAGGGTCATCAAGCACAACAAAACAGAACTATATTGTGGTGTTCCGAACCAATGTGTACATTTAAAAGGGTCATCAAGCACAACAAAAACAACATTGCTTCGAGAACAAAAGGACGAGCTTTTATCTGTGATTCAGATACTGAGAGACAAGATGCCAAGTCATTTAGACTGTCCTTTTTGGCACCACCATATTCTACTGGGAGTGGAAGTGTCTGTCTTGCTGACCTCTCCATCCGCAGTCGTCTCAAACGTAACCTTCCCAGCAGCTTCTTAGGGGCAGAACAGGGTCACTTTTCCTTTCTTCTTGTTCGTTTAATGTTACTACGGTAAAGAAATATGAGAGTGAGTTGTACAGTCACCAGCAGTAGGTCTAAACTGGGGTTGTTTACTATTTTGAAAGGATCTTTCGTGCCCTCAACTCAGAGCAGGACGGGTTGAGGAGACTGGATAAAGAAACGTGACTCTGGTCCGTCTGATGAAGCAGAAATACTAGGGGAGATGAGTATTCTGATGGAGTCCCGTGTAAGCGGCAGGGTAGCCTAGTGGTTAGAGCGTTGACTAGTAACCGGAAGGTTCAAATCCCCGAGCTGACAAGGTACAAATCTGTCTTTCTGCCCCTGGAACAGGCAGTTAACCATTTCCGTTCCTAGGCCGTCATTGAAAATAAGAATTTGTTCTCAACTGACTTGCCTAGTTAAATAAAGGTTAAATCAAATTTTAAAAAATTAAAAGCAGCCGCTTTCTTTCAATGAACCGCATTTAGGTCAAATTCCTTCATCAAATCAGGTTGTTTCATCCTTTTGAATGAAGACGTACCAGGTTGTCTTTATATCATACCACCAAAGACGGCACAGTGGGATTTCATTTTAAGTCAAAAATATATATATTTGAAATTGATCAAGATACTAATATTTGACATTTGACTGTTGATATTTCTTTGCAACCTGTTTTTATTTGTGTTCTGCAGAGTTCTTGTTTAAGATCTCAACGATTAAAGACCATCTCTGAATCTCTCCTGGATACTCAACCTGTTAGAAGAACCCAAGTGTTACCATGCACTTCAATGTGTTTAGAATGGGAGTTGGCCAAGATAAAACCATGGTAAGATAGCTGGTCAGAAAGACCTTTAATATACCATGACTTTATTGGGCCTGTGTTTGTGTGTGGCATAACAATAACTACATGGACGGCCTTTATACAGAAAATACATTATTTGAGGTGTAGGGGTGAAAATAAGATCTGCAGGATACAATGTGTTCTCTTCATAACATTAACCAGAGCCCTATGGTGCTGTCATGTGTCAGGTCTGTTATAGTGGATATAAGCGTTTACTGTGTTCCAGGCAGGCATACAGAACAGCCCTCTGCTCCCACCCTGTTCTCCAACAGTGAGTGTAGAGGAGCAGAGACTCAGACTCCCACTCTCCCTCTCCTCTCACAGAGAGACCCAACATGACCTCGTCCAGAGGCTGCCCTACTGCAACATGCTCCACAAACACCACATGGGATCCTGCCAAGTGGTGGGGTTCTGTCAGTCTTCTGTCTCTGTTCCGTCTGTCTGTCAGTCTCCTGTTTCTCTGTCAACTCCTGTCTCTCTGTCAGTCTCCTGTCTCCGTCTGTCTCTCTGTCAGTCTCCTGTCTCCGTCTGTCTGTCTCTCTGTCAGTCCCTGTCTCTGCCAGTCTCCCCTGTCTCTGTCAGTCTCCTGTCTCCGTCTGTCTGGCTCTCTGTCAGTCTTCTGTCTCTGTCAACTCCTGTCTCTCTGTCAGTCTCCTGTCTCTGTCTGTCTGTCTCTGTCAGTCTCCTGTCTCTGTCTGTCTGTCTCTCTGTCAGTCTCCTGTCTCTGCCAGTCTCCTGTCTCTGTCTGTCTGTCAGTCTCCCTGTCTCTGCCAGTCTCCTGTCTCTATCTGTCTGTCTCTCTGTCAGTCTCCTGTCTCCGTCTGTCTGTCTCTCTGTCAGTCTCCTGTCTCTGTCTGTCTGTCTCTCTGTCAGTCTCCTGTCTCTCTGCCAGTCTCCGGTCTCTGTCTGTCTGTCTCTCTGTCAGTCTCCCTGTCTCTCTGCCAGTCTCATGTCTCTATCTGTCTGTCTCTCTGTCAGTCTCCTGTCTCCGTTTGTCTGTCTCTCTGTCAGTCTCCTGTCTCTGTCTGTCTGTCTGTCTGTCAATCTCCCTGTCTCTCTGCCAGTCTCCTGTCTCTATCTGTCTGTCTCTCTGTCAGTCTCCTGTCTCTGTCTGTCTGTCTGTCTGTCTGTCTGTCTGTCTGTCTGTCTGTCTGTCTCTGTCTGTCTGTCTCTCTGTCAGTCTCCCTGTCTCTGTCTGTCTGTCTCTCTGTCAGTCTCCCTGTCTCTGTGCCAGTCTCCTGTCTCCGTCTGTCTGTCTCTCTGTGTTTGTCTGCTGTCTCTCTGTCAGTCTCCTGTCTCTCTGTCAGTCTCCTGTCTCTCTGTCAGTCTCCTGTCTCTCTGTCAGTTGATCCATTCTTTTTCCATTTAGCTGCTTGTGACACGGCTCCTCATCAAGCTAAGAACAGAGATCTGCTGGAGTCTCTCCCTCAATTGCAGGGTGACTGAGTTGTAGCAATGTGAATGAGCGAGTGGTAGCAGGGTGAGTGAGTCAGATCAGGTGAGGAGTGAGTCATAGCAAGGTGAGTGAGTCGTATCAGGGTGAGGAGTGAGTGAGTCGATCAGGGTGAGGGTGAGTCATAGCAAGGTGAGTGAGTCAGATCAGGGTGAGTGAGTCGTAGCAGGGTGAGTGGGAGTGAGTCATAGCAAGGTGAGTGAGTTGTAGCAATGTGAATGAGCGAGTCGTAGCAGAGTGAGTAAGTTGTAGCAGGGTGAGCGAGTGAGTCATAGCAAGGTGAGTGAGTTGTAGCAATGTGGAATGGGAGCGAGTCGTAGCAGAGTGAGTAAGTTGTAGCAGGGTGAGTGAGTCAGCAGGGTGAGAAATTCGTAGCAGGGTGAGTGAGTCGAGCAGAATGAGTGAGTCGTAGCAGGGTGAGGAGAGTGAGTCATAGCAGGATGAGTGATTTGTGGGCAGGGTGAATGAGGGCGTCATAGAAGGGTGAGTGAGTTGTAGCAGGGTGAGTGAGTCAGCAGGTTGAGTGAGTCGTAGCAGGGTGAGTGAGTTGTAGCAGGGTGAGTGAGGGCGTCATAGAAGGGTGAGTGAGTTGTAGCAGGGTGAGTGAGTCGTAGCAGGGTGAGTGAGACATAGCAGAGTGAGTGAGTTGTAACAGGGTGAGTAAGTCATAGCAGGGTAAGTGAGTCATATCATGGTGAGTGATTGAGTCAAAGCAGGGTGAGTGAGTGAGTCATAGCAGGATGAGTGATTTGTAGCAGGGTGAATGAGGGTGTCATAGAAGGGTGAGTGAGTTGTAGCAGGGTGAGTGAGTCATAGCAGGGTGAGTGAGTCGTAGCAGGGTGAGTGAGTCGTAGCAGGGTGAGTGAGTCATAGCAGGGTGAGTGAGTCGTAGCAGGGTGAGTGAGTCATAGCAGGGTGAGTGAGTCGTAGCAGGGTGAGTGAGTCGTAGCAGGTTGAGTGAGTCGTAGCAGCGTGAGTGAGTTGTAGCAGGGTGAGTGAGTCGTAGCAGGGTGAGTGAGTCATAGCAGAGTGAGTGAGTTGTAACAGGGTGAGTAAGTCATAGCAGGGTGAGTGAGTCATATCATGGTGAGTGATTGAGTCAAAGCATGGTGAGTGATTGAGTCAAAGCATGGTGAGTGAGTCGTAGCAGGGTGAGTGAGTCATATCATGGTGAGTGATTGAGTCAAAGCATGGTGAGTGATTGAGTCAAAGCATGGTGAGTGAGTCGTAGCAGGGTGAGTGAGTTGCAACAATGTGGGTGAGTGAGTGAGTCATAGCATGGTGAGTGAGTGAGTCATAACATGGTGAGTGAGCGAGTAGTAGCAGGGGTGAGTGAGTCATAGCAGGGTGAGTGAGTGAGTCATAGCAGGGGTGAGTGAGTGAGTCATAGCAGGGTGAGTGAATCGTAGCAGGGTGAGTGAGTCGTAGCAGGGTGAGTGAGTCATAGCGGGATGAGTGAGTGAGTCATAGCAGGGGTGAGTGAGTGAGTCATAGCAGGGTGAGTGAGTCGGATCAGGGTGAGTGAGTCGTACTCAGGGTGAGTTAAGGAGTCGAGAAGGGTGAGTTAGGGAGTCATAGCAGGGTGAGTAAGTCATAGCGGGATGAGTGAGTCACAGCAATGTGAGTGAGTGCGTGAGACGTAGCAGAGTGAGTGTGTGTGTCGTAGCAAGGTGAGTGAGTATTAGCAGCTCCTTACAGGTCTCTCAGCCAGACAATGGACAGCAAGTGTATGTCAATCACAGGCTATAGACCTGGGCCTGACCCTCATTATAGAGCCATTCAAAGCAGCTCCCCCTGTCCCTCACACACAGTCACACACAATCACAGGGCAATCCAAGGCCTAACCATCTTTACAGAACTCTCAAGTGCCCCCCCACCCCCGTCACATACACTGATTTGTGGTCTGAGTACTGCAGGTGGATCAGGTCACCTCCCTCCCACTTCTCTTTGTGTAGCCACCTTTTTTCTTTTATTTTTTGGGGTTGTGCAGTTTCTTATTTTCATTCTTGTTATAGTACTTATTCCACCAGCCATCAGTGCTGTTCTCATGTCTCTGTGTTCTATTATATACAGTGCCTCTGGTGACAAAACCCCATCTAAACCGCTCATCCTCTCCCCAGGTGGAAGCATGGTTTCTATCTGTACTGCACCACTCCAGCCCCAGAGGTTTCTTCCTTCTAGGAAGTTGCTTTGCTTGCTGTTTTATGAGTTTAGGCTGGGTTTTCTGACTAGCCTGAGTGAAATTCAGTTTAATTGTGTTATCATACCATCTCTCCTTGTCACTCATTGTCATACCAGTCATGGCATGTCTGGCTTGACAAGGACACCAGTGGAGTAGGTAACGAGCATGAACAAATCTGGGACCAGGCTACTTTGTGAAAACTGCTGCTGTAAATAGGGATATAACAACACATAAATGTGATTGTATTCCTGTAGGAACCAGCAGAGGGAGCTCTGGGGCAGCGTGCACAATGAGGCCTCCCTGCACGCCCTGCTCTACTCCCTGGCCCACCACGCTCCTCCAAGCCCTCTGGCCCCCGCCCAACACAGTTACCCCAGGGCGAGGACTGCTGCTGGGTACACGATCTCCAGGCTTCCTGCCTGGATCCCCCACCCCTAGATCTCCTCGTGAGGTGCCAGACCAGGATGAGGCATGGATGAGCAGTGACAGAGCGGCTAAGATGCAACAGATAGTAAAGA
>NW_027036792.1:0-15860 GCF_034236695.1 Oncorhynchus nerka | reverse complement strand
ACACTGCTGTAGAGTACTGTTGGTGGTACTGGAGTTAGGAAACACTGCTGTAGAGTACTGTTGGTGGTACCTGGAGTTGGGAAACACTGCTATAGAGTACTGTTGGTGATACTGGAGGACTGGAGCTGGGAAACACTGCTGTAGAGTACTGTTGGGGGTACTGAAGGAGGGAAACACTGCTGTAGAGTACTGTTGGGGGTACTGGAGGAGGGAAACACTGCTATAGAGTACTGTTGGTGATACTGGAGGACTGGAGCTGGGAAACACTGCTGTAGAGTACTGTTGGGGGTACTGAAGGAGGGAAACACTGCTGTAGAGTACTGTTGGGGGTACTGGAGGAGGGAAACACTGCTGTAGAGTACTGTTGGTGATACTGGAGGACTGGAGGAGGGAAACACTGCTGTAGAGTACTGTTGGTGGTACTGGAGGAGGAAAACACTGCTGTAGAGTACTGTTGGGGGTACTGGAGGAGGGAAACACTGCTGTAGAGTACTGTTGGTGGTACTGGAGTTGGGAAACACTGCTGTAGAGTACTGTTGGTGGTACTGGAGGAGGGAAACACTGCTGTAGAGTACTGTTGGTGGTACTGGAGGACTGGAGGAGGGAAACACTGCTGTAGAGTACTGTTGGTGGTACTGGAGTTGGGAAACACTGCTGTAGAGTACTGTTGGTGGTACTGGAGGAGGAAACACTGCTGTAGAGTACTGTTGGTGGTACTGGAGGAGGGAAACTGCTGTAGAGTACTGTTGGTGGTACTGGAGGAGGGAAACACTGCTGTAGAGTACTGTTGGTGGTTCTGGAGGACTGGAGCTGGGAAACACTGGGCTATGCTATGTTCATATGGTTGTGTGCTGGATGTATTCTTTGCTGTGCACCGTGTCATGGTGCTGGTGCCCAGTATTTTCCCAGGCTTGCAGAGACAGATCTGGTATTTACCCTCAGCCCACTCTCTCTCTCCTCTCTCTCCTCCTCTCCCTCCACTCTGATCTCTTAGTCACAAAGCCTACTTAACCCTTACCCAGCTCTCTGTAAACACTTTGCAACACACTGCCCGCCTGTCTACCCACTCTCAGTTAGGACTGCGTCTCACAGTTGTTGTTTTCACTCCTACAGTTTGATCCACCTGTTAGATGAGAATAACCCTTCCTCATTGTTACCTCGTGCTCAGCTTCAGTCTCATCGCTTTTATTTAATGAAATATGCAAAACGTGAACGTTCTGTAACAAAGTCAAAGCTGCTACAGTCTGTACAGCCTGTTCTATGCAGGAGCTAGTATGATGTGAGCGTATTGGCTGAAAGATATAACTCTATTAAGTAGTGGGAAACAGGTCAGCCATTGCTGCTGCACCATAGAATGTATTACTTCACAATAGGACCAGTAGTGAGGTAATGTAACTGAATGATGTGGAATGGATATCACATCGTTTTCCCACGGTAGTGTCTCGTCTTTCCCTTATTATGTGAGGTCACTCCTGTCCTGGGATCAGATATCTTGGGAGTGTGGTGTAAGTGTTGGATCACACACACACATGAAATAATATCACTAGCTACAGTAGCAGAGTAGACATGATACAGCTAGGAAACAGCAGTGGTGGAAAAAGTACCCAATTGTCATAGTTGAGTAAAAGTAAAGATACCTTAATAGAAAATGACTTAAGCAAAAGTGAAAGTCACCCAGTAAAATCCTACTTGAGAAAAAGTCAAAGTATTTGGTTTTAAATATACTTAAATATCAAAAGTAAAAGTATAAATCATTTCAAATTCTTTATATTAAGCAAACCAGACGTTGTAAAAAATAAAGATAGTAAAGTAAACTGTAGAGTCATTTATAACAGGGGTTGTCCTACTGCACTGTAGAGTCATTTATAACAGGGGTTGTCCTACTGCACTGTAGAGTCATTTATAACAGGGGTTGTCCTACTGCACTGTAGAGTCATTTATAACAGGGGTTGTCCTACTGCACTGTAGAGTCATTTATAACAGGGGTTGTCCTACTGCACTGTAGAGTCATTTATAACAGGGGTTGTCCTACTGCACTGTAGAGTCATTTATAACAGGGGTTGTCCTACTGCACTGTAGAGTCATTTATAACAGGGGTTGTCCTACTGCACTGTAGAGTCCTATATGACAGGGGTTGTCCTACTGCACTGTAGGGTCCTTTATGACAGGGGTTGTCCTACTGCACTGTAGAGTCCTATATGACAGGGGTTGTCCTACTGCACTGTAGGGTCCTTTATGACAGGGGTGGTGCTACTGCACTGTAGAATCCTTTATGACAGGGGTTGTCCTACTGCACTGTAGGGTCCTTTATGACAGGGGTTGTCCTACTGCACTGTAGAGTCCTATATGACAGGGGTTGTCCTACTGCACTGTAGGGTCCTTTATGACAGGGGTGGTGCTACTGCACTGTAGAATCCTTTATGACAGGGGTGGTGCTACTGCACTGTAGAATCCTTTATGACAGGGGTTGTGCTACTGCACTGTATGGTCCTTTATGACAGGGGTTGTCCTACTGCACTGTATAGTCATTTATAACAGGGGTTGTCCTACTGCACTGTAGAGTCCTATATGACAGTGGTTGTCCTACTGCACTGTAGGGTCCTTTATGACAGGGGTTGTCCTACTGCACTGTAGGGTCCTTTATGACAGGGGTTGTCCTACTGCACTGTAGAGTCGTTTATAACAGGGGTTGTCCTACTGCACTGTAGAGTCATTTATAACAGGGGTTGTCCTACTGCACTGTAGGGTCCTTTATGACAGGGGTTGTCCTACTGCACTGTAGGGTCCTTTATGACAGGGGTTGTCCTACTGCACTGTAGGGTCCTTTATGACAGGGGTTGTCCTACTGCACTGTAGGGTCCTTTATGACAGGGGTTGTCCTACTGCACTGTAGGGTCCTTTATGACAGGGGTTGTCCTACTGCACTGTAGGGTCCTTTATGACAGGGGTTGTCCTACTGCACTGTAGAGTCATTTATAACAGGGGTTGTCCTACTGCACTGTAGGGTCCTTTATGACAGGGGTTGTCCTACTGCACTGTAGGGTCCTTTATGACAGGGGTTGTCCTACTGCACTGTAGAGTCCTATATGACAGGGGTTGCGCTACTACACTGTAGGGTTCTTTATGACAGGGGTTGTCCTACTGCACTGTAGAGTCCTATATGACAGGGGTTGTGCTACTGCACTGTAGAATCCTTTATGACAGGGGTTGTGCTACTGCACTGTAGAATCCTTTATGACAGGGGTTGTGCTACTGCACTGTAGAGTCCTTTATGACAGGGGTTGTCCTACTGCACTCTAGGGTCCTTTATGACAGGGGTTGTCCTACTGCACTGTAGAGTCATTTATAACAGGGGTTGTCCTACTGCACTGTAGGGTCCTTTATGACAGGGGTTGTCCTACTGCACTGTAGGGTCCTTTATGACAGGGGTTGTCCTACTGCACTGTAGAGTCCTATATGACAGGGGTTGTGCTACTACACTGTAGGGTCCTTTATGACAGGGGTGGTGCTACTGCACTGTAGAGTCCTATATGACAGGGGTTGTGCTACTACACTGTAGGGTTCTTTATGACAGGGGTTGTCCTACTGCACTGTAGAGTCCTATATGACAGGGGTTGTGCTACTGCACTGTAGAATCCTTTATGACAGGGGTTGTGCTACTGCACTGTAGAATCCTTTATGACAGGGGTTGTGCTACTGCACTGTAGAGTCCTTTATGACAGGGGTGTCCTACTGCACTGTAGGGTCCTTTATGACAGGGGTGGTGCTACTGCACTGTATGGTCCTTTATGACAGGGGTTGTGCTACTGCACTGTAGGGTCCTTTATGACAGGGGTTGTCCTACTGCACTGTAGAGTCCTTTATGACAGGGGTTGTGCTACTGCACTGTAGGGTCCTTTATGACAGGGGTGGTGCTACTGCACTGTAGGGTCCTTTATGACAGGGGTGGTGCTAATGCACTGTAGGGTCCTTTATGACAGGGGTTGTGCTACTGCACTGTATGGTCCTTTATGGCAGGGGTTGTGCTACTGCACTGTAGAATCCTTTATGACAGGGGTGGTGCTAATGCACTGTAGGGTCCTTTATGACAGGGGTTGTCCTACTGCACTGTAGGGTCCCTTATGACAGGGGTTGTCCTACTGCACTGTAGGGTCCTCTGACATGGGTTGTGCTACTGCACTGTAGGGTCCTCTATGACATGGGTTGTGCTACTGCACTGTAGGGTCCTTTATGACAGGGGTTGTGCTACTGCACTGTAGAGTCCTTTATGACAGGGGTGGTGCTACTGCACTGTAGGGTCCTTTATGACAGGGGTTGTCCTACTGCACTGTAGGGTCCTTTATGACAGGGGTGGTTCTACTGCACTGTAGGGTCCTTTATGACAGGGGTTGTGCTACTGCACTGTAGGGTCCTTTATGACAGGGGTGGTGCTACTGCACTGTAGGGTCCTTCATGACAGGGGTGGTGCTACTGCACTGTAGGGTCCTTTATGACAGGGGTTGTCCTACTGCACATGGGAATGTTGTTTCTTTCTCTCCAAAGCTCTAGGTATTTGGTAATTGCTCTGGGAGATGTATCTGGAACGTAAGTCTGGCCTACATTACCTTAGACATCCTATTCTAGGGCCTCCCGGGTGGCGCAGTGGTTAAGGGCGCTGTACTGCAGCGCCAGCTGTGCCATCAGAGTCCCTGGGTTCGCGCCCAGGCTCTGTCGCGACCGGGATGTCCGTGGGGCGACGCACAATTGGCCTAGCGTCACCCGGGTTAGGGAGGGCTTGGTCGGTAGGGGTGTCCTTGTCTCATCGCGCACCAGCGACTCCTGTGGCGGGCTGGGCGCAGTGTGCGCTAACCAAGGTGGCCAGGTGCACGGTAGCCCGCCATTGGTGCGGCTGACTGGCTGGATGCGCACTGTGTTAAGAAGCAGTGCGGCTTGGTTAGTTGTGTATCGGAGGACGCATGACTTTCAACCTTCGTCTCTCCTGAGGTTCGTACGGGAGTAGTAGCGATGAGACAAGATAGTAGCACAAACAATTGGATACTAAATTGGGGAAAACGGTAAAAAGAAAAAGACATCCTATTCAATCAGAGTTAGAAAATGATGATATAGGGCTCTCTCATTGTCTAGTGTAATACCCGTGTCCAACCTCTACATGTGCCTGGTTGGTGTGTCAAGGTCCTGTCTAGCATGTAATGGTAATCCTCAAGGATTGCAAGATAACTTTTTTAAATAATTGATTAACTCTGCACAGATATGCAAAAATGTCTCCTTCATCATTGCCTATTCACACCTGTTACCGCCTCGGGATGCCAAAGTCAGTCCACAGATGAGGTTTTTAAAAACGACTACAGTACAATGAATTATAGATGAATTGACTAGAATTTGTCTGACTATCAATATCCTTTTCATTTTGCTCATCTGGAGTGCTGTTTGCATCAAGCTTCCTTGTACTGTCGTTGTAATCCATTGTTTTGGAACCTGGTTTTCCTCATCAAAAATCCTTCCTGATGCCGACTGATTCCAATATAACCTAGCAGAGAACTGGAATTGCCTGCATTTTATGCGACACTAGTTTTGGAGTACTGTTTTAGTTTTTTGAGTACTGTGTACTTTCTCTGTTGCATGGAAAACCAGCAGGCACTGGCACAGTCCCCTACGACAAAGTTTTCTGACATGTGTCACTCCTAACTGAACCCTGGAGGTGACACTTTAGGCATTGACTGATAGCCTGTATCAGATATAGTGATATGTAAGGCATTGATTGATAGCCCGTATCAGATACAGTGGATATGTAAAGGCATTGACTGATAGCCTGTATCAGATATAGATGATATATGAAGGCATTGACTGATAGCCTGTATCAGATATAGTGGATATGTAAGGCATTGACTGATTGAACACATTGGTTCTCTAACACTCTGCTAGATCAGGTTGAACACATTGGTTCCTCTAACACTCTGCTAGATCAGGTTGAACACATTGGTTCCTCTAACCCTCTGCTAGATCAGGTTGAACACATTGGTTCCTCTAACACTCTGCTAGATCAGGTTGAACACATTGTTCCTCTAACACTCTGCTAGATCAGGTTGAACACATTGGTTTCCTCTAACCCTCTGCTAGATCAGGTTGAACACATTGGTTCCCTCTAACACTCTGCTAGATCAGGTTGAACACATGGCTTCCTCAACCCTCTGCTAGATCAGGTTGGAACACATGGCTTCCTCTAACCCTCTGCTGATCAATGGTTGAACACATGGCTTCCTCTAACCCTCTGCTAGATCAGGCTGAACACATGGCTTCCCTCTAACCCTCTGCTAGATCCAGGTTGAACACATGGCTTCCTTCAACCCTCTGCTAGATCAGGTTGAACACATGGCTTCCTCTAACCCTCAGCTAGATCAGGTTGAACACATGGCTTCCTCTAACCCTCTGCTAGATCAGGTTGAACACATGGCTTCCTCTAACACTCTGCTAGATCAGGTTGAACACATGGCTTCCTCTAACACTCTGCTAGATCAGGTTGAACACATTGGTTCCTCTAACCCTCTGCTAGATCAGGTTGAACACATTGGTTCCTCTAACCCTCTGCTAGATCAGGTTGAACACATTGGTTCCTCTAACCCTCTGCTAGATCAGGTTGAACACATGGCTTCCTCTAACCCTCAGCTAGATCAGGTTGAACACATGGCTTCCTCTAACCCTCTGCTAGATCAGGTTGAACACATGGCTTCCTCTAACACTCTGCTAGATCAGGTTGAACACATGGCTTCCTCTAACCCTCTGCTAGATCAGGTTGAACACATTGGTTCCTCTAACACTCTGCTAGATCAGGTTGAACACATGGCTTCCTCTAACACTCTGCTAGATCAGGTTGAACACATGGCTTCCTCTAACACTCTGCTAGATCAGGTTGAACACATGGCTTCCTCTAACCCTCTGCTAGATCAGGTTGAACACATTGGTTCCTCTAACCCTCTGCTAGATCAGGTTGAACACATGGCTTCCTCTAACACTCTGCTAGATCAGGTTGAACACATTGGTTCCTCTAACACTCTGCTAGATCAGGTTGAACACATGGCTTCCTCTAACACTCTGCTAGATCAGGTTGAACACATTGGTTCCTCTAACACTCTGCTAGATCAGGTTGAACACATGGCTTCCTCTAACACTCTGCTAGATCAGGTTGAACACATGGCTTCCTCTAACACTCTGCTAGATCAGGTTGAACACATTGGTTCCTCTAACACTCTGCTAGATCAGGTTGAACACATGGCTTCCTCTAACACTCTGCTAGATCAGGTTGAACACATGGCTTCCTCTAACACTCTGCTAGATCAGGTTGAACACATTGGTTCCTCTAACCCTCTGCTAGATCAGGTTGAACACATTGGTTCCTCTAACATCAATTGGAAACAGACATTTCTCCTCAGAATAAGTGAAGACTGGTGTTGCCATAGAGATTGCTATAGCACTGTGTTTCTCTGGGAACTGGAAAAACATGCATTTACTTACATGGCTTTAGGTGAACGGCTTAATGAGACTATTTAAAATAACTGTTGGAATGGATCTAAAAGATAAGATCACTTAGTGCAGCAGAACACTTTAACATTTATAATCATACAGTTTGTAGTGGAACTGAACTAGCAATAATAAACACTGTGTCTGGCTGCAGTGCAGTATGTCTGTCTGCAGTATGTCTGGCTGCAGTGCAGTATGTCTGTCTGCAGTACAGTATGTCTGGCTGCAGTAGAGTATGTCTGGCTGCAGTGCAGTATGTCTGTCTGCAGTACAGTATGTCTGGCTGCAGTACAGTATGTCTGGCTGCAGTGCAGTATGTCTGGCTGCAGTATGTCTGGCTGCAGTACAGTATGTCTGGCTGCAGTGCAGTATGTCTGGCTGCAGTGCAGTATGTCTGTCTGCAGTACAGTATGTCTGGCTGCAGTACAGTATGTCTGGCTGCAGTATGTCTGGCTGCAGTACAGTATGTCTGGCTGCAGTGCAGTATGTCTGTCTGCAGTACAGTATGTCTGGCTGCAGTACAGTATGTCTGGCTGCAGTATGTCTGGCTGCAGTACAGTATGTCTGGCTGCAGTAGAGTACGGCTGGCTGCAGTGCAGTATGTCTGGCTGCAGTAGAGTACGTCTGGCTGCAGTGCAGTATGTCTGGCTGCAGTAGAGTACGTCTGGCTGCAGTGCAGTATGTCTGGCTGCAGTACAGTACATCTGGCTGCTGTACAGTATGTCTGGCTGCAGTAGAGTACGTCTGGCTGCAGTGCAGTATGTCTGGCTGCAGTGCAGTATGTCTGGCTGCAGTACAGTACATCTGGCTGCTGTACAGTATGTCTGGCTGCAGTACAGTATGTCTGGCTGCAGTACAGTGTGCCTGGCTGCAGTACAGTGTGTCTGGCTGCAGTCGAGTACGTCTGGCTGCAGTGCAGTATGTCTGGCTGCAGTGCAGTATGTCTGGCTGCAGTAGAGTATGTCTGGCTGCAGTACAGTGTGTCTGGCTGCAGTACAGTATGTCTGGCCGCAGTAAAGTATGTCTGGCTGCTGTATGTCTGGCTGCAGTATGTCTGGCTGCAGTACAGTATGTCTGGCTGCAGTAGAGTATGTCTGGCTGCAGTGCAGTATGTCTGGCTGCAGTACAGTATGTCTGGCTGCAGTGCAGTATGTCTGGCTGCAGTGCAGTATGTCTGGCTGCAGTACAGTATGTCTGGCTGCAGTACAGTATGTCTGGCTGCAGTATGTCTGGCTGCAGTATGCCTGGCTGCAGTATGTCTGGCTGCAGTATGCCTGGCTGCGGTAGAGTATGTCTGGCTGCTGTATGTCTGGCTGCAGTAGAGTATGTCTGGCTGCTGTATGTCTGGCTGCTGTATGTCTGGCTGCAGTACAGTATGTCTGGCTGCAGTATGTCTGGCTGCAGTATGTCTGGCTGCAGTAGAGTATGTCTGGCTGCTGTATGTCTGGCTGCTGTATGTCTGGCTGCTGTATGTCTGGCTGCAGTATGCCTGGCTGAAGTATGTCTGGCTGCAGTATTCCTGGCTGCAGTATGTCTGGCTGCAGTATGCCTGGCTGCAGTATGCCTGGCTGCAGTATGTCTGGCTGCAGTATGCGTGGCTGCAGATTGCCTGGCTGCAGTATGTCTGGCTGCTCACTGTCCTTTCATTAGCCCTGATAGTATCTCTTCTAAAGCAGTGGGACTGTCAAGAGCTGCCACAGCGTTTGTGACTGAAGTGTCTTTTTCAGAGAGATGGGCTCATGGAGACTACAGGTCTGCACACAGAGTGAGTGTGTGTGTGTGTGTGTGTGTGTGTGTGTGTGTGTGTGTGTGTGTGTGTGTGTAGCCACTGTCTCGTGGGTTGTGAATAGTGTGTGTGTGTGTTCTGCGCAGACAGATGTGCACTGAGACTGAAAGACAGAGAGAGATGGAGATAGAGATAGCACCACTGTAGTCACGTTCCATGTGCTGTGTGTTGGCCCTTCACATGCTAAGACTCCACTCACAGCACATGCCTTTAGGGTTAAAAACACTGCATCATTTCTTTCCTCACAGATTGAAAAAATATACAGAATTCATTTTTATCTGGTGGCGGTAACAGATGTACCACTTCCTGTGTCTCCAGGAAACCCAGACACTGTCATGTACTTTCTGGGAGAGCCCATCCCAACTCAACCCCAACAGATGTACCACTTCCTGTGTCTCCAGGAAACCCAGACACTGTGATGTACTGTCTGGGAGAGCCCATCCCAACTCAAAGCCAACAGATGTACCACTTCCTGTGTCTCCAGGAAACCCAGACACTGTCATGTACTGTCTGGGAGAGCCCATCCCAACTCAAAGCCAACAGATGTACCACTTCCTGTGTCTCCAGGAAACCCAGACACTGTCATGTACTGTCTGGGCGAGCCCATCCCAACTCAACCCCAACAGCTCTGTCTCCTGTTGGCTAAACCCTTTATATACTACATTGTCTGACATATCTAGCTGGTACAGGAGACTGTTTAATATATATATATGGTACTGGAGACTGTTAATATATATATCTGGTACTGGAGACTGTTTAATATATCTACCTGGTACTGGAGACTGTTTAATATATCTATCTGGTACTGGAGACTGTTTAATATATCTATCTGGTACTGGATACTGTTAATATATATATCTGGTACTGGAGACTGTTAATATATATATATATATGGTACTGGAGACTGTTAATATATATATCTGGTACTGGAGACTGTTTCATATATCTATCTGGTACTGGAGACTGTTTAATATATCTACCTGGTACTGGATACTGTTAATATATATATCTGGTACTGGAGACTGTTAATATATATATCTGGTACTGGAGACTGTTTAATATATCTATCTGGTGCTGGATACTGTTAATATATATATCTGGTACTGGAGACTGTTAATATATCTATCTGGTACTGGAGACTGTTTAATATATATATATATATATATATATATATATATATATATATATATATATATATATTGTACTGGAGACTGTTAATACAGTGCCTTCCGAAAGTATTCGGCCCCCTTGAACTTTGCGACCTTTTGCCACATTTCAGGCTTCAAACATAAAGATATAAAACTGTATTTTTTGTGAAGAATCAACAACAAGTGGGACACAATCATGAAGTGGAACGACATTTATTGGATATTTCGAACTTTTTTAACAAATCAAAAACTGAAAAATTGGGCGTGCAAAATTATTCAGCCCCCTTAAGTTAATACTTTGTAGCGCCACCTTTTGCTGCGATTACAGCTGTAAGTCGCTTGGGGTATGTCTCTATCAGTTTTGCACATCGAGAAACTGACATTTTTTCCCATTCCTCCTTGCAAAACAGCTCGAGCTCAGTGAGGTTGGATGGAGAGCATTTGTAAACAGCAGTTTTCAGTTCTTTCCACAGATTCTCGATTGGATTCAGGTCTGGACTTTGACTTGGCCATTCTAACACCTGGATATGTTTATTTTTGAACCATTCCATTGTAGATTTTGCTTTATGTTTTGGATCATTGTCTTGTTGGAAGACAAATCTCCGTCCCAGTCTCAGGTCTTTTGCAGACTCCATCAGGTTTTCTTCCAGAATGGTCCTATATTTGGCTCCATCCATCTTCCCATCAATTTTAACCATCTTCCCTGTCCCTGCTGAAGAAAAGCAGGCCCAAACCATGATGCTGCCACCACCATGTTTGACAGTGGGGATGGTGTGTTCAGGGTGATGAGCTGTGTTGCTTTTACGCCAAACATAACGTTTTGCATTGTTGCCAAAAAGTTCAATTTTGGTTTCATCTGACCAGAGCACCTTCTTCTACATGTTTGGTGTGTCTCCCAGGTGGCTTGTGGCAAACTTTAAACAACACTTTTTATGGATATCTTTAAGAAATGGCTTTCTTCTTGCCACTCTTCCATAAAGGCCAGATTTGTGCAATATACTACTGATTGTTCTCCTATGGACAGAGTCTCCCACCTCAGCTGTAGATCTCTGCAGTTCATCCAGAGTGATCATGGGCCTCTTGGCTGCATCTCTGATCAGTCTTCTCCTTGTATGAGCTGAAAGTTTAGAGGGACGGCCAGGTCTTGGTAGATTTGCAGTGGTCTGATACTCCTTCCATTTCAATATTATCGCTTGCACAGTGCTCCTTGGGATGTTTAAAGCTTGGGAAATATTTTTGTATCCAAATCCGGCTTTAAACTTCTTCACAACAGTATCTCGGACCTGCCTGGTGTGTTCCTTGTTCTTCATGATGCTCTCTGCGCTTTTAACGGACCTCTGAGACTATCACAGTGCAGGTGCATTTATACGGAGACTTGATTACACACAGGTGGATTGTATTTATCATCATTAGTCATTTAGGTCAACATTGGATCATTCAGAGATCCTCACTGAACTTCTGGAGAGAGTTTGCTGCACTGAAAGTAAAGGGGCTGAATAATTTTGCACGCCCAATTTTTCAGTTTTTGATTTGTTAATAAAGTTTGAAATATCCAATAAATGTCGTTCCACTTCATGATTGTGTCCCACTTGTTGTTGATTCTTCACAAAAAAATACAGTTTTATATATTTATGTTTGAAGCCTGAAATGTGGCAAAAGGTCGCAAAGTTCAAGGGGGCCGAATACTTTCGCAAGGCACTGTATATATATCTGGTACTGGAGACTGTTAATATATCTACCTGGTCCTGGAGACTGTTTGTTTAATATATATATCTGGTACTGGAGACTGTTTAATATATATCTGGTACTGGAGACTGTTTAATATATATCTGGTACTGGAGACTGTTTAATATATATCTGGTACTGGAGACTGTTTAATATATATCTGGTACTGGAGACTGTTTAATATATATCTGGTACTGGAGACTGTTAATATATCTACCTGGTCCTGGAGACTGTTTGTTTAATATATCTATCTGGTACTGGAGACTGTTTAATATATCTATCTGGTACTGGAGACTGTTTAATATATCTATCTGGTACTGGAGACTGTTTGTTTAATATATCTATCTGGTACTGGAGACTGTTTAATATATCTATCTGGTACTGGAGACTGTTTAATATATATCTGGTACTGGAGACTGTTAATATATATCTGGTACTGGAGACTGTTTGTTTAATATATCTATCTGGTCCTGGAGACTGTTAATATATCTATCTGGTACTGGAGACTGTTTAATATATATATCTGGTACTGGAGACTGTTAATATATCTACCTGGTACTGGAGACTGTTTAATATATATCTGGTACTGGAGACTGTTTAATATATATCTGGTACTGGAGACTGTTTAATATATATCTGGTACTGGAGACTGTTAATATATCTATCTGGTACTGGAGACTGTTTAATATATATCTGGTACTGGAGACTGTTTAATATATATCTGGTACTGGAGACTGTTTAATATATATCTGGTACTGGAGACTGTTTAATATATATCTGGTACTGGAGACTGTTTAATATATATCTGGTACTGGAGACTGTTTAATATATATCTGGTACTGGAGACTGTTTAATATATATCTGGTACTGGAGACTGTTTAATATATCTACCTGGTACTGGATACTGTTTAATATATCTATCTGGTACTGGAGACTGTTTAATATATATATCTGGTACTGGAGACTGTTTAATATATATATGGTACTGGAGACTGTTTAATATATCTACCTGGTACTGGATACTGTTTAATATATCTATCTGGTACTGGAGACTGTTTAATATATATATCTGGTACTGGAGACTGTTTAATATATCTACCTGGTCCCGGAAACTGTGTAGGCTCTCTTCAGTTCACAGAAATCAAAGCCAAATGACACCCAATTCCCCACAGAGTGCACTGCTTTTGACCAACAGCTGTGCCTCCTGTACTGATCCCTGTGTGTCTAATGTCTTATATAAATGCTAGAAGCCTTGTCAGAATAGTCAGAGACCAGGGCAGCTTAGCTTGCTCAAGGCCAGGCCTCCAGTCAGCCCTAAGGCTAAGGGGTCCCCAGATCGATCATCCAAAGTGGGCAGGAGTGTCTACCCACTCCCCAGGCCCTGAAGGCCTTGAAGGCCATAGTCTGGCTTCGACCACCATCTCTCATTAAGACCAGAGGTTAAAGTGGTCTGTCTGGCCATTTCTCTGCTGGAGGCAATGGACCTTCAGTTGATCCATGTGGGTTGTTAGGACTGGGATATCACGTTATTGGTCAAGAGGAAGAGGAGGTGGTTATAACGGTTAGATCAGGCCTAACAATTTGTACACTGCGTGTCCCCGTGTCCTCTGACCTGCATGTGAGGACAGTCCTTTGTAAAAAAGGTGTGTTTTTGTTGACTGATCTCAGGTCAGTACACACAGTGAATAACCCCTTGTGACATGTCCCTCTGAAGTGCTCTGACATTGTTAATTCAGGTACATGTTGACTGATCTCAGGTCAGTACACACAGTGAATAACCTCTTGTGACATGTCCCTCTGAAGTGCTCTGACATTGTTAATTCAGGTACATGTTGACTGATCTCAGGTCAGTACACACAGTGAATAACCCCTTGTGACATGTCCCTCTGAAGTGCTCTGACATTGTTAATTCAGGTACATGTTGACTGATCTCAGGTCAGTACACACAGTGAATAACCCCTTGTGACATGTCCCTCTGAAGTGCTCTGACATTGTTAATTCAGGTACATGTTGACTGATCTCAGGTCAGTACACACAGTGAATAACCCCTTGTGACATGTCCCTCTGAAGTGCTCTGACATTGTTCATTCAGGTACATGTATAAACCCTGATGAAGACAGCTTGTCTGGCGAAACGTTGGACATAAATGTTTTTGAGCTTCTAGAGTGTGCGGCTCTCCTTTATGTGTTTAAGAGTTCCACTCCGCTAGCCAGCACCTCGCCTAAATACTCGCCTCTACATGACTAACAATAAACACTTAATGGATGACCAGAGGACAGTACATAATGTTCCTGCTGCTCCCTGTTCTGGTGACTATAATGACTACAAGCACCTGGACTGGTTACTAAAACAATCATGGATCAGGACAATAGGATTTGTCATTAGCCGTATTTGTATGCTGTCAGGCTTGAGGGGTCAGTCATGTCATTTGCCCGCTGTTTGTGGCCCTGGGCTCACTGTAGCATGACATGATGCCCCTGGCTAGGAGAAATCACAGATCCCACACACGCACACACACACAGCACCACATGCAAACTGCGTCTGGGTCTCTCTGTCCCTCCACATCCTCATTTCCATGAACCAAACTGACATTACTACAGGCATCACTGACCTGCATTCAAATACACATTGTGACACAGAATGAAACAACACGATTACTCAGCACACTGACTGGAGAGAGAAGAGAGGTGGGGGGAATAGTTAAAGACTGATCTCAGCACAGTGACTGGAGAGAGAAGCGAGGTGGGGGGAATAGTTAAAGACTGATCTCAGCACACTGACTGGAGAGAGAAGAGAGGTGGGGGGAATAGTTAAAGACTGATCTCAGCACAGTGACTGGAGAGAGAAAAGAGAGGAGAGAGAAGAGAGGTGGGGGGAATAGTTAAAGACTGATCTCAGCACAGTGACTGGAGAGAGAAGAGAGAGGAGAGAGAAGCGAGGTGGGGGGAATAGTTAAAGACTGATCTCAGCACAGTGACTGGAGAGAGAAGAGAGGTGGGGGGAATAGTTAAAGACTGATCTCAGCACAGTGACTGGAGAGAGAAGAGAGAGGAGAGAGAAGCGAGGTGGGGGGAATAGTTAAAGACTGATCTCAGCACAGTGACTGGAGAGAGAAGAGAGGTGGGGGGAATAGTTAAAGACTGATCTCAGCACAGTGACTGGACAGAGAAAAGAGAGGAGAGAGAAGAGAGGTGGGGGGAATAGTTAGACTGATCTCAGCACAGTGACTGGAGAGAGAAGAGAGGTGGGGGGAATAGTTAAAGACTGATCTCAGCACAGTGACTGGAGAGAGAAGAGAGAGGAGAGAGAAGCGAGGTGGGGGGAATAGTTAAAGACTGATCTCAGCACAGTGACTGGAGAGAGAAGAGAGGTGGGGGGAATAGTTAAAGACTGATCTCAGCACACTGACTGGAGAGAGAAGAGAGGTGGGGGGAATAGTTAAAGACTGATCTCAGCACAGTGACTGGAGAGAGAAGAGAGGTGGGGGGAATAGTTAAAGACTGATCTCAGCACAGTGACTGGAGAAGAGAGGAGAGAGAAGCGAGGTGGGGGGAATAGTTAAAGACTGATCTCAGCACAGTGACTGGAGAGAGAAGAGAAAGGAGAGAGAAGAGAGGTGGGGGAATAGTTAAAGACTGATCTCAGCACAGTGACTGGAGAGAGAGAGAGAGGAGAGAGAGCGAGGT
>NW_027036791.1:0-5000 GCF_034236695.1 Oncorhynchus nerka | reverse complement strand
CCTCAATACACACACACACACACACACCTCAATCCACACACACACCTCAATACACACACTCACACACACACACACACACTCCAACACACACACCACACACCTCAACACACACACCTCAATACACACACACACACCTCCAACACACACACACCTCAACACACACCTCAATACACACCACACACCTCAATAAGCACACCTCACCACACACCTCCAATACACACACACACCTCCACACACACCACACACCTCAATACACACACACACACACCTCAACACACCACACACTCAATACACACACCTCCATACACACCTCAACACACACACACCTCAATACACACACCACACCCCTCCAATACACACACCACAACACACACACACACAACACACACAACACACACACACACCTCATAATACACACACACCTCAACACACACCACCTCAATACACACACCTCACACACCTCCAAATACACACACCACACACCTCAATACACACACACCTCAATACACACACACCCTCAACACACACACACACCTCAACACACACACACACACACTCAATACACACCACACACACTCAATACACACACCACACACTCCAATACACCACACACCTCAACACACACACCTCACACACACTCAACACACACACCTCAATCAACACACACCACACACCTCAATACACACACTCTCAATACACACACCTCAATACACACACACTCAACACACACACACTCAACACACACACACACACCTCAACACACACACACCTCAACACACACACACACCTCAACACACACACACCACCTCAACACACACACACACCTCAACACACACACACACACCTCAACACACACACACACCTCAATACACACACACCTCAACACACACACACACCTCAACACACACACACTCAACACACACACACACCTCAACACACACACACACCTCAACACACCCTCAACACACACCTCAACACACACACACACACTTCAACACACACCTCAATTCACACACACCTCCAATACAAACCTCAACACACACACCTCAATTCACACACACCTCCACACACACCTCAACACACACCTCCAACACACACACACACCTCAACACACACACACACCCCTCAACACACACACCTCCTTAATACAACACACACACACACACTCAATACACACACACACCACCTCACACACACACACCTCCAATACACACACACACACACCTCCAATACACACACCTCAATACACACACCTCAATACACACACACCTCAATACACACACACACCACAATACACCTCAATACACACACACACACCTCATACACACACACACATACTTCAACAATACACACACCTAATACACACACTCCAATACACACACACACACTCAATACACACACCAAAAACCACACACACCTCAATACACACACACCTCAACACACACCTCAACACACACACCTCACACACCTCAATACAAACACCACACACAATACACCACCAATACACACACCTCAACACACACACACACCTCAATACACACTCACCACACACACTCAATACACACACAATACACACCACACACCTCAATACACACACCACCTCACACACACACACACCTCAATAGACACCCTCACACACACACACCTCAATGGCACCACCACCTCAATAACATACACACCTCAATACACACACACCTCAATGCCACACACACACAACACGGGGGACCTCAATACACATGTGCTAAATGACTCCAACTTTACATCAACAACACACACTCAATACACACACAGACACCTCAATTCTACACAGGAGTCAATACACACACACAGGAGTCAATACACACACACCTCAATACTACACACCTCCATTTACACAGCACACACACACACACCTCAATACACACACCTCCAATACGACAGGAGTCGACCTCAATACACAGTCGTACAATACACCTCAATACACACACACACCAGGAATATCTCAATACACACACCTCCAATATACACACCTCAAATCGACACACACACACCTCAATACTACACACACCTCAATACACACACACACCACAATTACAGGAATCACATCACACCTCAATACACACACCCACAGGAATACACACACCACAACACACCTCAACACACACCTCAACACACACCTCAATAACACCAAATCGATCAATACACCCACACACCTCAGCCACACCACACACTCAATACACCACACCTCAGCACACACCACAACACACACCTCAACACACACACCACAACACACACCTCAACACAATGTCCTCAGTGTGCTCCAATACACCATCACACACCACACACTCAACAACCTCAACACACACACACACCTCCACGACGCACACAACGACCTCCTTTCAGCAATGGACCTCAATACACACACACCTCAATACACACACACCTCAATACACACACACACACACACACACCTCAATACACACACCTCAATACACACCTCAATACACAGTGACCGTCAGATGAGGCATTTCTATAGTAAAGGGTAATTCCAGCTCAAACAACCATTGGCAGGAGTGCCTCAATACACACACACCTCAATACACACACATACCTCAATACACACCACGTCTGTACACACACCTCAACACAGACAGCTCAATACACACACAAAACCACACACACACACCTCACACACACACACCCAATACACACACCACACACACACCCTCAATACACACCACACACACACACACCTCAATACACACCCACACACACACACCTCCAATACAAACACCACACCTCCAATACAAACACCACACACAGCACACACACCATACACACACCACACACACACACACACAATTGTACACACACCACACACACACACACACACCTCAATACACACACCACACACACACACACCTCCAATACACACACCACAACACACACCTCATCACAACACCACACACACACACACACACACCTCAATCCAGACCACACACACACACACCCCTCAATCACAGACCACACACACACACACACCTCAATACACACCCACACACACACACACACACCTCAATACACACCACACACACACCTCAATACACACACACCACACACACACACACACCTCCAATACACAATCACCACAGTCACCACACACACCTCAATACACACACACACCACAATACACCCTGCACTTTTACACACACATACCTCAATACACACACCATACACCAACGCTATCATGTATACCTGTGCACACACACACACACACTGATCTGTGTCTCTCTGTCTCCCCAGCGAGGATGAGGCTAAGCAGGGAGCCCGGAGGTTAGCCCGCACCCTGCAGAAACTGGGCTTCAAGGACTCAGAACTAACCTGTTCATGACCCGTGTGGTTGTTGGTAGACGTGGTACTAACCTATTCATGACCCGTGTGGTTCAGTTATTCGTGGTACTAACCTGTTCATGACCCATGGGGTTGTTGTTAGAGTCGTGGTACTAACCTGTTCATGACCCGTGTGGTTGTTGGTAGAGCGTGGTACCAACCTGTTCATGACCCGTGTGGTTGTTGGTAGAGCGTGGTACTAACCTGTTCATGACCCGTGTGGTTCAGTTAACTGTAGAGCGTGGGTACTGACTGTTCACTGCTCCCGTGTGGTTGTGGTAGAGCGGGTACTAACCTTGCCTCATGACCGTGTGGTTCAGTTAAGAGCGTGGTACTAACCTGTTCATGACCCGTGGGGTTGTTGTTAGAGCGTGGTACTAACCTGTTCATGTCCCATTAGCCAGTTTGTTGGTAGGGCGGGTACTAACTGTTCAATGACCCGTGGGCCCACATTGTTGGTGAGCGTGGTACTAACCTGTTCATGACCCGTGGGGTTGTTGGTAGAGCGCGACTACTCATCATTTCATGACCCGATGGTTGTTGGTAGAGCGTGGTACTCACCTGTTCAGCCCTGGGGTTGTTGGTAGAGCGGGCATACTCACTCAATTAGCCCTCTGTGCCCACATAAACGTTGGTATAGCGTGGTACTAATCCTGTTCATGACCTCTGTGTGTGTCTCTGTGTGTGTGTGTGTCTCTGTGTCTGTGTGTCTCTGTGTGTGTCTCTGTGTGTGTGTGTCTCTGTGTGTATGTGTGTCTCTGTGTTCTGTCTATGTGTGTGTGTGTCTCTGTGTCTGTGTGCTGTCTCTGTGTCTGTGTGTCTGTCTCTGTGTGTGTGTGTGTGTGTGTGTGTGTGTGTCTCTCTGTGTGTGTGTGTCTCTCTGTGTGTGTGTGTGTGTGTGTGTCTCTGTGTGTGTGTGTCTCTGTACAGTCTGTATCTGTGTGCTGTGCTGTCGTGTGTGTCTTCTCTGTGTGTGTGTGTGTGTGCTCGTGTGTGTGTTCTGTGTGCTCGTGTGTGTGTGTGTCTCTCTATGTGTGTGTGTGTCTCTCTGTGTGTGTGTCTCTGTGTGTGTGTGTGTGTCTCTCTGTGTGTGTGTCTCTGTGTGTGTGTGTGTGTGTGTGTGTAGGTGAGGTTCTCAGAGTTCAAGGTGGTGAATGTCCTGGCAGTGTGCTCCATGCCCTTCGCCATCATAACTCATCGACTTACCAAGAACAACCGGCCCATCGCCAGGTAAAACAGACAACGACGTCACCCCAGCAATGGATCACACACACACACACACACAGCAGTGTGACCCGCAGATGAGGCCTTTTCTATAAAGGGTGTCCCAGCCAGAACAACCCATAGGCAGGAGTCCAGCTCTTGTTACTGTAGTGAGACAGCTTGATGTACAGGACACCCCTGGACAGGACACCGCCAAGAATCAATGCTATATCTTTAATTGAAATGCTCTTTGATTTTGGTACAATCTGACATTCACTGCTGTTCAAAGTTTTAGGGAAACTGGCCCATAGATTTTAAATTCTCAATGGGAATAGATGACGGTCCTTACCATGTCCTTACTGTGTCCCAGGAGGATGTTCCTCTGGTCTCTTGACCCTCCCACCCCTACAGGAGGGATGTTCCCTCTG
>NW_027036790.1:0-15851 GCF_034236695.1 Oncorhynchus nerka | reverse complement strand
AGAGAGGGGATAGAGACGGAGAGAGAGGGGGATAGAGACGGAGAGAGAGGGGGATAGAGACGGAGAGAGAGAGGGGATAGAGACGGAGAGAGAGGGGATAGAAAGAGCAAGAGAGGGATAGAGACGGAGAGAGAGGGGATAGAAAGAGCAAGAGAGAGGGGGATAGAGACGGAGGGAGAGAGGGGATAGAGACGGAGAGAGAGAGGGGGATAGAGACGGAGAGAGAGAGAGAGGGGGATAGAGACGGAGGGAGAGAGAGAGGGGGATAGAAAGAGCGAGAGAGAGGGGATAGAAAGAGCGAGAGAGAGGGGGATAGAAAGAGCGAGAGAGGGGGATAGAAAGAGCGAGAGAGGGGGATAGAAAGAGCGAGAGAGGGGATAGAAAGAGCGAGAGAGGTGGATAGAAAGAGCGAGAGAGGGGGATAGAGAAGAGAGAGAGAGGGGGATAGAGAAGGAGAGAGGGGGGATAGAGAAGGAGAGAGGGGGATAGAGAAGGAGAGAGGGGGATAGAGACGGAGGGAGAGAGAGGGGGATAGAGACGGAGAGAGAGAGGGGATAGAGACGGAGAGAGAGGGGGATAGAGACGGGGAGAGAGAGAGGGGGATAGAGACGGGAGAGAGAGAGGGGGATAGAGACGGGGAGAGAGAGAGGGGGATAGAGACGGAGAGAGAGGGGGATAGAGACGGGGAGAGAGAGAGGGGATAGAGACGGGGAGAGAGAGGGGGATAGAGACGGGAGAGAGAGAGGGGGATAGAGACGGAGGGAGAGAGAGAGGGGATAGAGACGGAGGGAGAGAGAGAGGGGGATAGAAAGAGCGAGAGAGAGGGGGATAGAAAGAGCGAGAGAGAGGGGGATAGAAAGAGCGAGAGAGAGGGGGATAGAAAGAGCGAGAGAGGGGGATAGAAAGAGCGAGAGAGGGGGATAGAAAGAGCGAGAGAGGGGGATAGAGAGCGAGAGAGGGGGATAGAGACGGAGAGAGGGGGGATAGAGACGGAGGGAGAGAGAGGGGGATAGAGACGGGAGAGAGAGGGGGATAGAGACGGAGAGAGAGGGGGATAGAGACGGGAGAGAGAGAGGGGGATAGAGACGGAGGGAGAGAGAGAGGGGGATAGAAAGAGCGAGAGAGAGGGGGATAGAAAGAGCGAGAGAGAGGGGGATAGAAAGAGCGAGAGAGAGGGGATAGAAAGAGCGAGAGAGAGGGGGATAGAAAGAGCGAGAGAGGGGGATAGAAAGAGCGAGAGAGGGGGATAGAAAGAGCGAGAGAGGGGGATAGAAAGAGCGAGAGAGGGGGATAGAAAGAGCGAGAGAGGGGATAGAGACGGAGGAGAGAGAGGGGGATAGAGACGGAGGGAGAGAGGGGGATAGAGACGGAGGGAGAGAGGGGATAGAGACGGAGGGAGAGGGGGATAGAGACGGAGAGAGAGGGGGATAGAGACGGAGAGAGAGGGGGATAGAGACGGAGAGAGAGAGGGGGATAGAGACGGAGAGAGAGGGGGATAGAGACGGAGGGAGAGAGAGAGGGGGATAGAGACGGAGGGAGAGAGAGAGGGGATAGAAAGAGCGAGAGAGGGGGATAGAAAGAGCGAGAGAGGGGGATAGAGACGGAGGGAGAGAGAGGGGGATAGAGACGGAGAGAGAGAGAGGGGGATAGAAAGAGCGAGAGAGGGGGATAGAAAGAGCGAGAGAGGGGGATAGAAAGAGCGAGAGAGGGGGATAGAAAGAGCGAGAGAGGGGGATAGAAAGAGCGAGAGAGGGGATAGAAAGAGCGAGAGAGGGGGATAGAAAGAGCGAGAGGGGGATAGAGAGAGAGACGAGAGAGGAGATGAGAGAGCGAGAGAGAGAGAGCGAGAGGGGATGAGAGAGCGAGAGGGGATAGAGAGAGAGGGGGGATAGAAAGAGCGAGAGGGGGATAGAAAGAGCGAGAGGGGGATAGAAAGAGCGAGAGGGGGATAGAAAGAGCGAGAGGGGGATAGAAAGAGCGAGAGAGGAGGATAGAAAGAGCGAGAGGGGGATAGAAAGAGCGAGAGAGGGGGATAGAAAGAGCGAGAGAGGGGGATAGAAAGAGCGAGAGAGGGGGATAGAAAGAGCGAGAGAGGGGGATAGAAAGAGCGAGAGAGGGGGATAGAAAGAGCGAGAGAGGGGGATAGAAAGAGCGAGAGAGGGGGATAGAAAAGAGCGAGAGAGAGGGATAGAAAGAGCGAGAGAGGGGGGATAGAAAAGAGCGAGAGAGGGGATAGAGAAGAGCGAGAGAGGGGATAGAAAAGAGCGAGAGAGGGGGATAGAAAAGAGCGAGAGAGGGGGATAGGAAAGAGCGAGAGAGGGGGATAGAGAGAGAGAGAGAGGGGGATAGAGACGGAGAGAGAGAGGGGGATAGAGACGGAGAGAGAGAGGGGATAGAGACGGAGGGAGAGAGAGGGGATAGAGACGGAGAGAGAGAGGGGGATAGAGACGGAGAGAGAGAGGGGGATAGAGACGGAGGAGAGAGAGGGGGATAGAGACGGAGGGAGAGAGGGGGATAGAGACGGAGAGAGAGAGGGGATAGAGACGGAGGGAGAGAGGGGGATAGAGACGGAGGGAGAGAGGGGGATAGAGACGGAGAGAGAGAGAGGGGGATAGAGACGAGAGGGAGAGAGAGGGGGATAGAAAGAGCGAGAGAGGGGGATAGAAAGAGCGAGAGAGGGGGATAGAAAGAGCGAGAGAGGGGGATAGAAAGAGCGAGAGAGGGGGATAGAAAGAGCGAGAGAGGGGATAGAAAGAGCGAGAGAGGGGGATAGAAAGAGCGAGAGAGGGGGATAGAAAAGAGCGAGAGAGGGGGATAGAAAGAGCGAGAGAGGGGGATAGAAAGAGCGAGAGAGGGGGATAGAAAGAGCGAGAGAGGGGGATAGAAAGAGCGAGAGAGGGGGATAGAAAGAGCGAGAGAGGGGGATAGAAAGAGCGAGAGAGGGGGATAGAAAGAGCGAGAGAGGCGGAAGAGGGAGAGAGGGGGATAGAGAGCGAGAGAGGGGGATAGAAAGAGCGAGAGAGGGGGATAGAAAAGAGCGAGAGAGGGGATAGAAAAGAGCGAGAGAGGGGGATAGAAAGAGCGAGAGAGGGGGATAGAAAAGAGCGAGAGAGGGGATAGAAAGAGCGAGAGAGGGGGATAGAGAAGAGCGAGAGAGAGGGGATAGAGAAGAGGCGAGAGAGGGGGATAGAGAGAGCGAGAGAGGGGGATAGAGACGAGAGAGGGAGAGAGAGGGGGATAGAGACGGAGGGAGAGAGAGGGGGATAGAGACGGAGGGAGAGAGAGGGGGATAGAGACGGAGGGAGAGAGAGGGGATAGAGACGGAGGGAGAGAGAGGGGGATAGAGACGGAGGGAGAGAGAGGGGGATAGAGACGGAGAGAGAGAGAGGGGATAGAGACGGAGGGAGAGAGAGGGGGATAGAGACGGAGGGAGAGAGAGGGGGATAGAGACGGAGGGAGAGAGAGGGGGATAGAGACGGAGGGAGAGAGAGGGGGATAGAGACGGAGGGAGAGAGAGGGGGATAGAGACGGAGGGAGAGAGAGGGGGATAGAGACGGAGGGAGAGAGAGAGGGGATAGAGACGGAGGGAGAGAGAGGGGGATAGAGACGGAGGGAGAGAGAGAGGGGATAGAGACGGAGGGAGAGAGAGGGGGAGAGACGGAGAGAGAGAGGGGATAGAGACGGAGATTGAGGGGGATAGAGACGGGAGAGAGAGAGAGGGGATAGAGACGGAGGAGAGAGAGAGAGAGGGATAGAAAGAGCGAGAGAGGGGGATAGAAAGAGCGAGAGAGGGGGATAGAAAGAGCGAGAGAGGGGGATAGAAAGAGCGAGAGAGGAGGATAGAAAGAGCGAGAGAGGGGGATAGAAAGAGCGAGAGAGGGGGATAGAAAGAGCGAGAGGGATGAGAAAGAGCGAGAGGGGATAGAGAGAGAAGCGAGAGGGATAGAAAGAGCGAGAGGGGATAGAAAGAGCGAGAGGGGGATAGAAAGAGCGAGAGGGGGATAGAAAGAGCAGAGACGAGAGGAGGATAGAAAGAGCGAGCGAGGGATAGAGAAGAAGAGAGAGAGAGGGGGATAGAAAGAGCGAGAGAGAGAGAGGGGAAAGAGCGAGAGAGAGAGAGAGATAGAAACGAGCGAGAGAGAGGGGATAGAAAGAGCGAGAGAGAGAGAGGGGATAGAGAGCGAGAGGGAGAGAGAGGGAGAGGGGATAGAAGAGAGCGAGAGAGGGGGATAGAAAGAGCGAGAGAGAGGGGATAGAAAGAGCGAGAGAGAGGGGATATGAGAGAGGGAGAGAGAGAGAGGGATAGAAAGAGCGAGAGAGGGGGATAGAGACAGAGCGAGCGAGAGGGGGATAGAAAGAGCGAGAGAGGAGGATAGAAAGAGCGAGAGAGGGGATAGAAAGAGCGAGAGGGGGATAGAAAGAGCGAGCGAGAGAGAGAGAGAGAGGGGGATAGAGAAGAGCGAGAGAGGGGATAGAAAGAGCGAGAGGGGGATAGAAAGAGCGAGAGGGGGATAGAAAGAGCGAGAGAGGGGATAGAAAGAGCGAGCGAGAGAGAGAGAGGGGATAGAAAGAGCGAGCAGAGAGAGAGGGGGATAGAAAGAGCGAGCGAGAGAGAGAGAGGGGGATAGAAAGAGCGAGAGAGAGAGAGAGAGGGGGATAGAAAGAGCGAGAGAGAGAGAGACGTAGAGAGAGGGGATAGAGACGTAGAGAGAGAGGGGGATAGAGACGTAGAGAGAGAGGGGGATAGAGACGTAGAGAGAGAGGGGGATAGAGACGTAGAGAGAGAGGGGGATAGAGACGGAGAGAGAGGGGGATAGAGACGGAGAGAGATAGAGACGGAGAGAGAGGGGGATAGAAAGAGCGAGAGAGGGCGATAGAAAGAGCGAGAGAGAGAGGGGATAGAGACGGAAAGAGAGACGGAGAGAGTGTGTGAGTATAATGTTTATTGTTAAAATATTCTTGTTTATTATCTACTTCACTTGCTTCGGTAATGTTAACATATGTTTCCCATGCTAATAAAGCCATTAAATTGAATTGAGAGAAAGGTTGTGGCTTTTGGAGACAGGAAATGCTGTGATAAACAGAAGAGCAGATTTCTGGATTGACTTTCTCTGAAAGCTGACTCAGGGACTTGACAGAAGACCCTGACAGAACACCCTGACAGAAGACCCTGACAGAAGACCCTGACAGAACATTTAACATTTAAGTCATTTAGCAGACGCTCTTATCCAGAGAAGACCCTGACGAAGGCATATCAAAACAAATTTGTCACATGCGCCGATTACAACAGGTGTAGACCTTACCGTGAAATGCTTACTTACAGTACAAGTCCTTAACCAACAACGCAGTTCAAGAAATAATGTAAAAATATTTACTAAATAAACTAAAGTAACAAAAAAGAGGCGAGAGGAGGTTTTAGAGAGAGGCGAGGCGAGAGGAGGTTTTAGAGAGAGGCGAGGCGAGAGGAGGTTTTAGAGAGAGGCGAGGCGAGAGGAGGTTTTAGAGAGAGGCGAGGCGAGAGGAGGTTTTAGAGAGAGGCGAGGCGAGAGGAGGTTTTAGAGGGGAGGTTTTAGAGATAGGCGAGAGGAGGTTTTAGAGAGAGGCAGAGAGGGAGGTTTTAGAGAGGGGAGGTTTTAGAGAGGGGAGGTTTTAGAGAGAGGCGAGGCGAGAGGAGGTTTTAGAGAGAGGAGGTTTTAGAGCGAGGCGAGAGGAGGTTTTAGAGCGAGGCGAGAGGAGGTTTTAGAGCGAGGCGAGGAGAGAGGTTTTAGAGCGAGGCGAGGAGAGAGGTTTTAGAGCGAGGCGAGGAGAGAGGTTTTAGAGCGAGGCGAGGAGAGAGGAGGTTTTAGAGAGAGGAGAGAGGAGGTTTTAGAGAGAGGCGAGAGGAGGTTTTAGAGCGAGGCGAGGAGAGAGGAGGTTTTAGAGCGAGGCGAGGAGAGAGGAGGTTTTAGAGCGAGGCGAGGAGAGAGGAGGTTTTAGAGCGAGGCGAGGAGAGAGGAGGTTTTAGAGCGAGGCGAGGAGAGAGGAGATTTTAGAGCGAGGCGAGAGGAGGTTTTAGAGAGAGGCGAGGCGAGAGGAGGTTTTAGAGAGAGGCGAGGCGAGAGGAGGTTTTAGAGGTTTTAGAGAGGAGGTTTTAGAGATAGGCGAGAGGAGGTTTTAGAGAGAGGAGGTTTTAGAGAGGGGAGGTTTTAGAGAGAGGCGAGGCGAGAGGAGGTTTTAGAGAGAGGAGGTTTTAGAGAGCAGAGGTTTTAGAGGAGCGAGAGGAGGTTTTAGAGCGAGGCGAGGAGGAGGTTTTAGAGCGAGGCGAGAGAGGAGGTTTTAGAGCGAGGCGAGAGGTTTTAGAGCGAGGCGAGAGGAGGTTTTAGAGCGAGGCGAGGAGAGAGGTTTTAGAGCGAGGCGAGGAGAGAGGAGGTTTTAGAGAGAGGAGAGACGAGAGGAGGTTTTAGAGCGAGGCGAGGGGAGGTTTTAGAGCGAGGCGAGGAGAGAGGAGATTTTAGAGCGAGGCGAGGAGAGAGGAGGTTTTAGAGCGAGGCGAGGAGAGAGGAGGTTTTAGAGCGAGGCGAGGAGAGAGGAGATTTTAGAGCGAGGCGAGGAGAGAGGAGATTTTAGAGCGAGGCGAGGAGAGAGGAGGTTTTAGAGCGAGGCGAGGAGAGAGGAGGTTTTAGAGCGAGGCGAGGAGAGAGGAGGTTTTAGAGTCAAACCCACACCCCTCCCCTCAGACAGGCTTTCTTAAGTAGAGTCAAACACACCCCCCTCCCCTCAGACAGGCTTCCTTAAGTAGAGTCAAACCCACACCCCTCCCCTCAGACAGGCTTTCTTAAGTAGAGTCAAACCCACACCCCTCCCCTCAGACAGGCTTTCTTACGTAGAGTCAAACACACCCCCCTCCCCTCAGACAGGCTTTCTTAAGTAGAGTCAAACCCACACCCCTCCCCTCAGACAGGCTTTCTTAAGTAGAGTCAAACACACCCCTCCCCTCAGACAGGCTTTCTAAGTAGAGTCAAACCACACCCCTCCCTCAGACAGGCTTTCTTAAGTAGAGTCAAACCCACACCCCTCCCTCAGACAGGCTTTCTTAAGTAGAGTCAAACCCACACCCCTCCCCTCAGACAGGCTTTCTTAAGTAGAGTCAAACCCACACCCCTCCCCTCAGACAGGCTTTCTTAAGTAGAGTCAAACCCACACCCCTCCCCTCAGACAGGCTTTCTAAAGTAGAGTCAAACCCACACCCCTCCCCTCAGACAGGCTTTCTTGAGAAGAGTCAAACCCACACCCCTCAGAGCCTTTCTTGAGAAGAGAGTCAAACCCACCCCTCTGAGAACACAATAAACTGTTCTGACAGTAGCTCCCATCCCCTCTCCTCCCATCCCCTCTCCTCCCATCTCTTCGCTCGAAGACAGGCATTTTTGTCATGCCATTCCCCAACACGTTAACATCTGTCCCGGATCGCAGGCGTGTTAGAATGCCAGTGACTCAGGGCACGCTACTACTGAAACACATCTGCAGGCTGTGTCCCAACTCTACTGTCTATTTCCTTACCTAAACACTACAACACTCACTACCAGCCCTTCCTGTGTGTGGTGTGGTGTGTGTGTGTGTGTGTGTGTAGTCAATGTCCCAACTAACCATTTCTTGGTGGATTCCACCATCAACTCCTGATAGGAAGCAACAAACTGAAACTTGGACGCATGTTTCCCCACACGTTGTAATCTTTTCCACACAGATGCCATGATATTTCTTTAGGGGGAAAAGGATCCTTTATGTTTTACTGGCGTTTCCTTTTTGTTGATTTTCCCGTCCGACTCACTTCAACGTGTTAAATGTGTCCAAACAAACCCAAGCTGCTGCGTCGACACATAGTTAATATTTGATCCGAAAAATAGAAAATGGGGGACAATCCAAAGTCAGTGGTTTCTCTCGCGGTGGAGGAGACATGCCTTCAAAAACATCCAGAACAAACACATTGAAGGCTTGTGGAATCTCTGCCTCGGTGGCCGTCACATCTGCCGCTGTGCATTCTGGTAAATGTAGTGAAGAATACCGTTCCAGAATCATACAAAAACCAGGTATTCCTTATCCTTTGTCTCGAACAACCTATAGAGGAGAAAGGAACAGAGTTACACGTTGGAGGGAGAGCAGAGGGGGGGCTGCCTGCTGCAAAGAACACACCCCAAATGCTGCAGTCGTACCTGTGACTTGTATGTCACCACACACACACACACACACACACACACACACACACACACACAAAGGTGAAAATATACACATACAGTATGGGCAAATCCACAGCAGAATACCTGTTCTTAGACCGCTATGACAAGACTACTCTATTTGGACTACGACCACTGAAACGAAAGACTGTCATCATAGCTTGTGGATCTCAAATCGTCATTTGGCCATTCCACTCCCCATTCCTTGGGGTACACCACACCATACCACACCATACCACACCACACCACACCATACCATAACATACCACACCACAACACAACACACCATACCACACCACACCACAACACACCACACCACACCATAACACACCACACCACAACACACCACACCACACCATAACACACCACACCATAACACACCACACCACACCATAACACACCACACCACACCACACCACACCATAACACACCACAACACACCACACCACACCACACCACACCACACCATAACACACCACACCACACCACAACACACCACACCACACCACACCACACCATAACACACCACAACACACCACACCACAACACACCACACCACACCATAACACACCACACCACACCATAACACACCACACCACACCACACCACGTCCTAAAACTATACTACCAGTATTACAATTTAGCTAGAATACCGTTAGATTTGTTTTAATCATCAGCAGATGAATCATGTTCTGACCCATGATGCACCTGGTCCAGAGCAGTAATCAGTAACTGTCCATAAGTTGTGCAACTGATCCATGATGCACCTGGTCCAGAGCAGTAACTGTATTGACCCATGATGCACCTGGTCCAGAGCAGTAACTGTACTGATCCATGATGCACCTGGTCCAGAGCAGTAACTGTACTGACCCATGATGCACCTGGTCCAGAGCAGATGCACCTGGTCTGACTGTACTCGACCTTGACCCAGAGCAGTGATGCACCTGGTCCAGAGCAGTAGCTGTACTGACCCATGATGCACCTGGTCCAGAGCAGTAACTGTACTGACCCATGATCCACCTGGTCCAGAGCAGTAACTGTACTGACCCATGATGCACCTGGTCCAGAGCAGTAACTGTACTGACCCATGATGCACCTGGTCCAGAGCAGTAACTGTACTGACCCATGATGCACCTGGTCCAGAGCAGTAGCTGTACTGACCCATGATGCACCTGGTCAGAGCAGTAACTGTACTGACCCATGATCCACCTGGTCCAGAGCAGTAACTGTACTGACCCATGATTCACCTGGTCCAGAGCAGTAACTGTACTGACCCATGATCCACCTGGTCCAGAGCAGTAACTGTATGACCCATGATGCACCTGGTCCAGAGCAGTAACTGTACTGACCCATGATCCACTGGTCCAGAGAGCAGTAACTGTACTGACCCATGATGCACCTGGTCCAGAGCAGTAACTGTACTGACCCATGATGCACCTGGTCCCAGAGCAGTAACTGTACTGGACCCATGATCCACCTGGTCCAGAGCAGTAACTGTACTGACCCATGATGCACCTGGTCCAGAGCAGTAACTGTACTGACCCCATGAGAGCAGCACCTGGTCCAGAGCAGTAACTGTACTGACCCATGATGCACCTGGTCCAGAGCAGTAACTGTACTGACCCATGATGCACCTGGTCCAGAGCAGTAACTGTATGCACCTGAGAGCAGTAACTGTACATGATGCACCTGGTCCAGAGCAGTAACTGTACTGACCCATGATGCACCTGGTCCAGAGCAGTAACTGTACTGACCACCTGATCCACCTGGTCCAGAGCAGTAACTGTACTGACCCATGATGTACCTGGTCCAGAGCAGTAACTGTACTGTCCCATGATGCACCTGGTCCAGAGGAGTAACTGTACTGACCCATGATGCACCTGGTCCAGAGCAGTAACTGTACTGGACCCATGATGCACCTGGTCCAGAGCAGTAACTGTACTGACCCACGATGCACCTGGTCCAGAGCAGTAACTGTAATTGGACCCATCATGCATTATCCCTTGCAAAACCATATTTAAAAAATGGCCAGATAACTAGCACCATTGTCACCTAACAAAACATCATTCATATGATGACTGTTGCCTGTCAATAAAATAGTCTTCTTGACTAATAAAAAATATAAAACTAACTTAAAGTGTCATGTAAAAATCTGGATTAGCCAGCAGAGAAACAAATCGGGGTACTGTTACAGGCTATCCCCCGGCGTCACCGGATTCCCAGAACACCGAGTCCCATTAAAAACCTCTAATAAGTGACAACCTGGCACCACTGGCGGTGTCCGCTACAACTGGCTACATACACATGTCACTCAATCAGTGATTACTATCGGTCACGTTTTGAGTTACAGTGCCTGAGAGTTACATATCCAGGTAATGAACAGTAGATAGAAATGAAATGTATATTAGTAGATAAGTAGCGAACAGTAGATAGAAATTAAATGTATATTCTCTAGCCAAGAGGAAAGGAATAGATAACCTGGGATCGGTCCACACAGACTGGAGAGAGTCCCAGGTGTCGTTAACTAACCTTAGTTTCAATCTAGGCTTCAGCCAAGGATGGATATCTAGCTACGGTTAGCTTGTTATCTTAGCTACCTAACTAGCTAATCAGACAGCAGCTAAATCAATGGGACTTTGAACGTGAAAACCTTAAAAGCTAGCCATAACATGCTACTCGGCTGCTTGCAGCAAACACTAGCTGAAACTTGAGCTGGTTTAACGCACATTAAGTTAGCATATCCACCTACTTGCTAGGACTAGACGGAGAAGCTAATATGTGTGAACGCTACGTACCTTTTAATATCCACTTAAACTGTTTCAGCTAAAAAAAAGCGATCTGGCTCATTACCACCTAGCATTGCAGCGGTCCCAGCTATCAGCTAGCCGTCATACCACGAATAACACGGCGGAAATAGTTATCCCGACCGCCAGCTGACGGGACTCTGCGTCCTCCCAGGTGAGAAGACAAGCTCCGTGAAGATTACTACAACTCAATTCCAAGACGACAGATACATGGATTTGTGCTTGTAACAAAACATGTGACCCCCTCACCACAAAAAAAGTATTCCTACCCTGGGTAAAAAATTCCAATAAGCTATTTTTCCTGACACCGTCCACACTCACCGTCCGTAATGTTTTCCTACCCTGGAGGAGGGCGCGTTACGTTACGTACGGAAGGAACGCCCCCCGGGGGCCTACCATTGGCCCATTCCGGTGTCATCTCTGGACTGTTGAATGATTCATGAGGTCTCTCTGAATTGGTCGAATGACACATACATCAAATAGATTGAATCGCACCTCGCAGTACAGTAAATTATGTCCCCTGTACTGTAAAAGTTACATGTTATTGGTCGATGAAAACCAACACTGGGAATATATTTTTCCCATAATTGTGATTTACCTCTGGTTTACCTTTAGATTCAGTTACCAATGAGGACGAGAATGGGGTCTAGGGTTAGGGTTAGGGACAGGTAAGTAGGTTACAAACTCCTTCAGACGGTAGATTGATGTCTGATGCTAACATTACTCGAAAACCATTACATATACAGTCAATCAAATATAGCCTACAGTCGTTGGTAGTGCCATACGATAGCCACTGTGCTGCTGCCTGTCCATTGCATGCTCTTTGGGGGTTTAGGCTGGGTGTCTGTAAAGCTCATTGGGTGTTTAGGCTGGGTGTCTGTAAAGCTCATTGGGGGTTTAGGCTGGGTGTCTGTAAAGCTCTTTGGGGTTCAGGCTGGGTGTCTGTAAAGCTCTTTGGGGTTTAGGCTGGGTGTCTGTAAAGCTCTTTGGGGGTTCAGGCTGGGTGTCTGTAAAGCTCTTTGGGGTTTAGGCTGGGTGTCTGTAAAGCTCATTGGGGGTTTAGGCTGGGTGTCTGTAAAGCTCTTTGGGGGTTTAGGCTGGGTGTCTGTAAAGCTCTTTGGGGTTCAGGCTGGGTGTCTGTAAAGCTCTTTGGGGGTTAGGCTGGGTGTCTGTAAAGCTCTTTGGGGGTTCAGGCTGGGTGTCTGTAAAGCTCTTTGGGGTTTAGGCTGGGTGTCTGTAAAAGCTCTTTGGGGGTTTAGGCTGGGTGTCTGTAAAGCTCTTTGGGGGTTCAGGCTGGGTGTCTGTAAAGCTCTTTGGGGTTCAGGCTGGGTGTCTGTAAAGCTCTTTGGGGGTTAGGCTGGGTGTCTGTAAAGCTCTTTGGGGGTTCAGTCTGGGTGTCTGTAAAGCTCTTTGGGGGTTCAGGCTGGGTGTCTGTAAAGCTCTTTGGGGGTTCAGGCTGGGTGTCTGTAAAGCTCTTTAGGAGAACTGCTGGTGTGAAAAGGGCTTCATAAAATATATTTGATATGACTTCAATAGTGAAACCATTGTCAATGAAAAATAAATAAAATGATACCCCCCAAACAGATAGAAATAGAGTCTTACATTACCTCTAATTTCATTCATGTGATGTTACCATATTACCATATGGCTAATGTCTGCCCTCGGCTGTGTAATGTATCATAACACATCGCCTTTAGAATACATAAGGGTCTGGTCAAAAGTAGTGCACTGTGTAGGGAATAGGGTGTCAAATGTCCCTTTCCCTCTGTTTTTATGTCTACGTTGCAAACGCTGTGTAATGTCTCATAACACACCGCCTTCGGTGGAGGCTTGTAATGAGGATGCCTTCAAGTGGCCTTTCCTTCTGTCTCGGTGTCACATTAATTAGAGCCTTTAGCCTGGTCCCTGCCAGCTGAACCAGGGATCCCTCTTCGCATGTCAAAGGGACATTTGGAACCTATTCCCTACACAGTGCACTACTTTTGACCAGGACCCTTATGTACTCTGGTCAAAAGTAGTGCACTATAGGAATAGGTGCCATTTGGAACGAACATAAACCCCCTCCCCTCTCTTTCCCTCCCCCTGCTGAAATTGATGTCCGTCTCACCCCCAGGCTCAGGAAATTAATATCTGTTGTTGTGTTTGTTGTGCTGCAGTATGTTTTCAGTTTAAATCTGACGTCAGATCTAGACCGTTGGGGTTAGGCAGTAGGACAGAGTTCCCCATCACATTAGTAAGCTGCTCCAGTGAAAACCTGGTTATTTTACTAATATTCAATCGACAGCCAGTCAGTAGTTGTGTCACCTTTGGATAATATAGGTCTCCTGTTTGTCTCTGTGTGTCTCTGTGTTCTGTGTGTGTCTCTGTCCCTCTCTCTGTCTCTCTCTCTCTCTGTCTCTCTCTCTCTGTCTCTCTCTCTCTCTCTGTCTCTCTCTCTCTGTCTCTCTCTCTCTGTCTCTCTCTCTCTGTCTCTCTCTCTGTCTCTCTCTCTCTGTCTCTCTCTCTCTGTCTCTCTCTGTCTCTCTCTCTCTGTCTCTCTCTCTCTGTCTCTCTCTCTGTCTCTCTCTCTCTCTCTGTCTCTACCTCTCTCTCTTGCCTCCACCTCTCAAATATTAATGTTTCTTGACAGGCGGGTTTGCATCCCACAAAATTACCAACGTTCCAGCATGGTCTGGGATTCCGAGACTATCAAATATTGCAAAAATTAAAGATTGCAACAGCAACAACCAAACAGAGCCAGATGGTGTCTAGATAGTGTAACACAATCCACCATTCTCTTTTGGCTTTAACCTTTATTTAACAAGGCAAGTCAGTTAGAACAAATTCTTATTTAAGATTCAATGTAGTTTGGTATACACACACGCTTGCTCTCTCACACACACCCCTCTGAATGTGGTGTAGGTGAGGAGCAAGATTTAACAGGGAAGTAGCTGGATATAGACAGATTTAACAGGGGAGTACCTGGATATAGACAGATTTAACAGAAATTTTCTGGATATACAGACAGATTTAACAGGAGTACCTGGCTATAGACAGATTTAACAGGGGGTAGCTGGATATAGACAGATTTAACCGCCTGGTGTCATAGGTCAAGGAATGCATTAATGTGACAAACGATCTGGTGCTAAACACCGCCTTGTGTCTGTCAGGGTGAGAAGGAAGAGGGAGGGTATACTGTGTGTGTGTAGGGGGAGTGTGTGACACTGTGTGTGTGAGTGGGGAGGGGGTGGGTGAGTGTGTGTGTGTGTGTGGGGGGTGAGTGTGTGTGTGGGGGTGAGTGTGTGTGGGGGGTGAGTGGGGTGGGGGGGGGTGAGTGGGGGGTGAGTGTTTGTGTGTGGGGGGTGGAGTGTGTGTGTGGGGGGTGGAGTGTGTGTGTGTGGGGGGGGGGGTGGAGTGTGTATGGAGTGTGCACAGAAACACAGCACCATGTGTAGTAGAGCACAGAAACACAGCACCATGTGTAGTAGAGCACAGAAACACAGCACCATGTGTATTAGAGCACAGAAACACAGCACCATGTGTAGTAGGACACAGAAACACAGCACCATGTGTATTAGAGCACAGAAACACAGCACCATGTGTAGTAGGACACAGAAACATAGCACCATGTGTATTAGAGGCTAGAAACACAGCACCGTGTGTATTAGAGCACAGCACCATGTGTATTAGAGCACAGAAACACAGCACCATGTGTATTAGAGCACAGAAACACAGCACCATGTGTATTAGAGCACAGAAACACAGCACCATGTGTATTAGAGTACAGAAACACAGCACCATGTGTATTAGAGCACAGAAACACAGCACCATGTGTATTAGAGCACAGAAACACAGCACCATGTGTATTAGAGCACAGAAACACAGCACCATGTGTATTAGAGCACAGAAACACAGCACCATGTGTATTAGAGTATAGAAACACAGCACCATGTGTATTAGAGGCTAGAAACACAGCACCATGTGTATTAGAGCACAGAAACACAGCACCATGTGTATTAGAGCACAGAAACACAGCACCATGTGTATTAGAGCACAGCACCATGTGTATTAGAGTACAGAAACACAGCACCATGTGTATTAGAGCACAGAAACACAGCACCATGTGTATTAGAGCACAGCACCATGTGTATTAGAGCACAGAACACAGCACCATGTGTATTAGAGCACAGAACACAGCACCATGTGTATTAGAGGCTAGAAACACAGCACCGTGTGTATTAGAGCACAGAAACACAGCACCATGTGTATTAGAGCACAGAAACACAGCACCATGTGTATTAGAGCACAGAAACACAGCACCATGTGTATTAGAGCACAGAAACACAGCACCATGTGTATTAGAGCACAGAAACATAGCACCATGTGTATTAGAGTATAGAAACACAGCACCATGTGTATTAGAGCACAGAAACACAGCACCATGTGTATTAGAGCACAGAAACACAGCACCATGTGTATTAGAGCACAGAAACACAGCACCATGTGTATTAGAGCACAGAAACACAGCACCATGTGTATTAGAGCATAGAAACACAGCACCATGTGTAGTAGACGCTAGAAACACAGCACCATGTGTATTAGAGCACAGAAACACAGCACCATGTGTAGTAGGACACAGAAACACAGCACCATGTGTATTAGAGCACAGAAACACAGCACCATGTGTATTAGAGCACAGAAACACAGCACCATGTGTATTAGAGTACAGAAACACAGCACCATGTGTATTAGAGCACAGAAACACAGCACCATGTGTATTAGAGCATAGAAACACAGCACCATGTGTATTAGAGCACAGAAACACAGCACCATGTGTATTAGAGCACAGAAACACAGCACCA
>NW_027036789.1:0-15844 GCF_034236695.1 Oncorhynchus nerka | reverse complement strand
CCTCTCTCTCTTCCTCTCTGACCCTCGCTCCCTCTTCCTCTCTGACCCTCGCTCTCTCCCTGACCGCTCGCCTCTCCCTCTGACCCTCGCTCCCTCTCTCTGACTCTCTCTCCCTCCCTCCCTCTCTCTCTCCCCTCTCTCTGACCCTCTCCCTCCCCTGACCCCCCACCCCTGACTCCCCCCATCTCTGACCCTCGCTCTCTCTGACCCTCGCTTTCTCTCTGACCATCGCTCTCTCCTCCAGTCTCCTGACCCTATGGTGTCTCAGTTTTCAAACAAACAGACAAAAAAAGATAAGAGATCATAACACATGACAACAATATGACCCTCGCTCTCTCCCTCTCTCTCTCTGACCCTCGCTTTCTCCCTGACCCCCCACCCCTGACTCCCCGTCTCTGACCCTATGAGACACCTGAAACCCCACCTCTTTAAGGAATACCTAGGATAGGATAAAGTAATCCTTCTCACCCCCCCTCCCCCCTTAAAGACCTAGATGCACTATTGTAAAGTGGCTGTTCCACTGGATGTCATAAGGTGAAAGCACCAATTTGTAAGTCGCTCTGGATAAGAGCGTCTGCTAAATGACTTAAATGTAAATGTAAATGTAATGGTCATTTTTATAAAACAAAAAGATAAGAGATCATAACATGACAACAATAAGACATGTAGAACACTTATACATCCCAGTGAGCACAATACGTTAATAAGACGTATTGTCAACGTCTTGTGGTCATAGGGATGTTTGGAAAGAGCACTTCGTTTATTCTAGATTTTTATAGTAGCTGTGAAAACAGATTACAATAATGAAACCTGGAGCCGAGGTGATGTCTCATACCCTACTTTTCCAACATGAACTTCCTCAGGCTTTTGGAGAGCAACGTCAGTGAAACCTGGAGTCGAGGCTACATGATATGTCTCATACCCTACTTTTCCAACATGAACTTCCTCAGGCTTTTGGAGAGCAACGTCAGTGAAACCTGGAGCCGAGGCTACATGATATGTCTCATACCCTACTTTTCCAACATGAACTTCCTCAGGCTTTTTGGAGAGCAACGTCAGTGAAACCTGGAGTCGAGGCTACATGATATGTCTCATACCCTACTTTTCCAACATGAACTTCCTCAGGCTTTTGGAGAGCAACGTCAGTGAAACCTGGAGCCGAGGCTACATGATATGTCTCATACCCTACTTTTCCAACATGAACTTCCTCAGGCTTTTTGGAGAGCAACGTCAGTGAAACCTGGAGTCGAGGCTGCATGATATGTCTCATACCCTACTTTTCCAACATGAACTTCCTCAGGCTTTTGGAGAGCAACGTCAGTGAAACCTGGAGTCGAGGCTACATGATATGTCTCATACCCTACTTTTCCAACATGAACTTGCTCAGGCTTTCGGAGAGCAACGTCAGTGAAACCTGGAGCCGAGGCTACATGATATGTCTCATACCTACTTTTCCAACATGAACTTGCTCAGGCTTTTGGAGAGCAACGTCAGTGAAACCTGGAGTCGAGGCTACATGATATGTCTCATACCCTACTTTTCCAACATGAACTTCCTCAGGTTTTTGGAAAGCAACGTCAGTGAAACCTGGAGTCGAAGGCTACATGATATGTCTCATACCCTACTTTTCCAACATGAACTTCCTCAGGCTTTTGGAGAGCAACGTCAGTGAAACCTGGAGCCGAGGCTACATGATATGTCTCATACCCTACTTTTCCAACATGAACTTCCTCAGGCTTTTGGAGAGCAACGTCAGTGAAACCTGGAGTCGAGGCTACATGATATGTCTCATACCCTACTTTTCCAACATGAACTTCCTCAGGCTTTTGGAGAGCAACGTCAGTGAAACCTGGAGCCGAGGCTACATGATATGTCTCATACCCTACTTTTCCAACATGAACTTCCTCAGGCTTTTGGAGAGCAACGTCAGTGAAACCTGGAGTCGAGGCTACATGATATGTCTCATACCCTACTTTTCCAACATGAACTTCCTCAGGCTTTTGGAGAGCAACGTCAGTGAAACCTGGAGTCGAGGCTACATGATATGTCTCATACCCTACTTTTCCAACATGAACTTGCTCAGGCTTTCGGAGAGCAACGTCAGTGAAACCTGGAGCCGAGGCTACATGATATGTCTCATACCTACTTTTCCAACATGAACTTGCTCAGGCTTTTGGAGAGCAACGTCAGTGAAACCTGGAGTCGAGGCTACATGATATGTCTCATACCCTACTTTTCCAACATGAACTTCCTCAGGTTTTTGGAAAGCAACGTCAGTGAAACCTGGAGTCGAAGGCTACATGATATGTCTCATACCCTACTTTTCCAACATGAACTTCCTCAGGCTTTTGGAGAGCAACGTCAGTGAAACCTGGAGTCGAGGTGATATTAGAAACTCATTTTTCTGTTTATATGCAGCAACATCTGGAACATGTGAAAGCTTCTCCAACTACACCAAAACATCACATGTATTGTCCTGTTCCTCCAACAATAACATTTTCTATAAATGTTCCATTTACAAAATTAAAAATCATTTGAGTTTAGAGCTGTCAAAAGTTGTGGGATTTTACAATATTATAAATTATGTTATTATGTAACAAGTTGAACACAAACACTACGACATCAATAGTTCGATTACAAATAGATCATTACTCTCTGTGTTCTACTACCCAGGTCTGGTGTTGGAGATCATTCCACACTCTGTGTTCTACTAACCAGGTCTGGTGTTGGAGATCATTCCACACTCTGTGTTCTACTACCCAGGTCTGGTGTTGGAGGTCATTCCACACTCTGTGTTCTACTACCCAGGTCTGGTGTTGGAGATCATTCTACACTCTGTGTTCTACTACCCAGGTCTGGTGTTGAGATCATTCCACACTCTGTGTTCTACTAACCAGGTCTGGTGTTGGAGATCATTCCACACTCTGTGTTCTACTACCCAGGTCTGGTGTTGGAGGTCATTCCACACTCTGTGTTCTACTACCCAGGTCTGGTGTTGGAGATCATTCCACACTCTGTGTTCTACTACCCAGGTCTGGTGTTGGATGTCATTTCACACTCTGTGTTCTACTACCCAGGTCTGGTGTTGGAGATCATTCCACACTCTGTGTTCTACTACCCAGGTCTGGTGTTGGAGATCATTCCACACTCTGTGTTCTACTACCCAGGTCTGGTGTTGGATGTCATTCCACACTCTGTGCTCTACTACCAAGGTCTGGTGTTGGAGATCATTCCACACTCTGTGGTTCTCCTGCATGTATTTTCTTGTGTTTTGCCAGGGAGTCTGAGCGAATAAAGCTCTTCCCACACTGATCACAGCTATAAGGCTTCTCTCCTGTGTGTTTTCTCTGGTGTCTTCTCAAGTCGCTTGAGGAAGTAAAGCTCATTCCACAGTCGGAGCAGTGGTACGGTTTCTCACCCGTGTGGATTCGTTTGTGTGTAGCCAGGGCAGTCCAGGTGGCAAAACTATCCTCGCATACATCACAGCTGTAAGGTTTCTCTCCGGTGTGTGTTCTCTTGTGTACAGTCAGGTTTCCTGGCAAAGCAAAATGTTTCCCACATTCATCGCAGCTATACGGCTGCTCTCCCGTGTGGGTTCTCTGGTGTACAGTCAGGTGTGCTGACTGAGTGAATCTCTTGCCACATTCATCGCAGCTATAAGGCCTCTCTCCGTGTGTGTTCTCTGGTGAACTATCAGGTTTGTTGCTGCGGCAAAGCTTTTCCCACATTGACCACAACTAAAAGTCCTCTCTGTGTGTAACCTCTGGTGTATCGTCAGTTTGTCTAATCCAGCAAAAGTCATCCCACAATCTGAGCAGTGGTATAGTTTCTCTCCGTGTGGATTCTCTGGTGTGATATCAGTCCACTTGATGTAGTAAAACTCATCCCACAGTCTGAGCAACGGTATGGTTTCTCTACAGTGTGGCTTCTCTGGTGTACAGTCAGATCAGCTGTGTGTGATAGATTCAGGTTCCTTGCGGCAGGAAAACTCTTCCCACACTGATCTCCTGTATGTGTTCTCTGGTGTGATATCAGTCCACCTGAGGTAGTAAAACTCATTCCACAGTCGGAGCAGTGGTAAGGTTTCTCACCCGTGTGTGTTCTCTGGTGAATTGTCAGGTTGCCTGACTGAGCAAAACTCTTCCCACATCGATCACAACTGAAAGGTTTCTCTCCTGTGTGTGTTCTCCGATGAGATATCATCTGGCTACGTGTAGTAAAACTCCTTGCACAGTCGGAGCAGCTGTAAGGTTTCTCTCCCGTGTGGATTCTCTGGTGTATTTTAAGATCTGAAGAAGAGGTGAAACTCTTCCCACAGTCAGAGCAGCGGTGAGGTTTCTTCCCTGACGGTCTCTGCTGGTGTTTCTTGAGGTGTTCTGATCTGGAGAAACTCGTCTCTGCCCTGTCAGCATCATGAGGTTGTTGAGGCTCCCCAGAGGATCCACGATAGTTCAGTCTCTCTCCTGTGTGAACAACAAAGTCAAACGGTTAAAGGCTGAAATCCACTGTTTATTTGAGGTAAAAGTTGTACAATAATGTACGTCTTTAATGAATGTTTAACCTCACTAGGGTACGTGGGACGCTAGCACACGACTAACATCCAGTGAAATTGCAAACATCCAAATTCAAAAACAGAAATAGTCATTATAAAAATTCATAAAACATACAAGTTTAAAGATCAACTTCTTGTTAATCCAACCACGGTGTCAGATTTCAAAAGGCTTTATGGCGAAAGCCTACCATGTGATAATCTGAGAACAGCGCCCGCAGACAAATCATTACAAACATTAACCTGCCAAGTAGAGAAGTTACACAAGTCAGAAATAGCAATAAATTGAATCACTTACCTTTGATGATCTTCATATGGTTGCACTCACAATACTCCCATTTACTCAATAAATGTTAGTTTTGTTCAATAAAGTCTCTTTTATATCCAAAAACCTCAGTTTTGTTCACGCGTTTTGTTCAGTAATCCACAGGCTCTAAAGGCAATCACAACAGCCAGATGAAAAATCCAAATAGTTCATAGAAACATTTCAAACAATGTTAATAATCCTCAGGTTGTTTTTAGTTTTTCACAATGTTTTTTACATTTATTTTACTTTTTATTTAACTAGGCAGGTCAGTTAACCTCTTCAGTCGACCCTCTACTTTTTGAACATTCTGTTAAAAATCGCGCAACATTTCAGCGCCATGCTACTCATGCCAGGAATATAGTATATGCATTTGCTTAGTCTGTGTGGATAGAAAACACTCAGACGTTTAAAAAACTGGTTAAATCACTGCTGTGGCTTTACCAGAACGGCATTTACATCGAAAAGCACAGGAAAAACTGATCACTGAAAATGGGGAAAATATATCCATGCGCTACTTGAACCCATTGATAAACGTGAACCACAATTAATTGACTGAGGTTGCAGTACCTACAGCTTCCACAGGGTGTCTAGAGTCTTGTCATTTCCCTTCGAGTTTTTCTTGGTCAAACACATACAGGACACCGTATCTAATCCGGTCTAGGACCGGATATTTTCGTTGAGTTTCTAGCCGGACATTTTTCCAGACGGACAGCTAATAATCTTTACATCGCCTCCTGATGAATTTTATCGCTTATTAACGTTTACTAATACCTAAAGTTGCATTACAAACGTATTTCGAGAGTGTTTTGTGAAAGTTTATCAGTCGACGTTTTGAATTTTAAAAAATGACGTTACGTTTTGAAACGATGTTTTTTCGTTTATCACACAGTCTACATATAACGATATCTAGGCTTTATATGGACCGATTTAATCGAAATAAAGACCCAAATAGTGTTTATGGGACATCTAGGAGTGCCAACAAAGAAGATGGTGAAAGGTAATGAATGTTTTCTATTTTATTGTGCGGTTTGTGTAATGCCGAAATGCTAATTATTTTGTTTACGTCCCCTGTGGGTCTTTTGGGGTGTTGCATGCTATCAGATAATAGCTTCTCATGCTTTCGCCGAAAAGTATTTTAAAAATCTGACTTGTTGCCTGGATTCACAACGAGTGTAGCTTTAATTCGATACCCTGCATGTGTATTTTAATGAACTTTTGAGTTTTAACTAATACTATTAGCATTTAGCGTAGCGCATTTGCATTTCCAGAGCTCTAGTTGGGACGCAAGCGTCCCGGGTAGAAGCAACAGGTTAAGAACAAATTCATTGACAGCCTAGGAACAGTGGGTTAACTGCCTTGTTCAGGGACAGAAAGACCTTGTACCTTGTCAGCTTGGGGATTTGAACTTGCAACCGTCCAACGCTCTAACCACTAAGCTTCCCCTTCCACCCGATGTATTCTGAATATTACAGCGCAATATAAGTGCAAGATCAGGAGTGCTACTGAAGGAAACTCACATTAAGCTCTGTGTCTAGGGGTGGCGCTGTACTGCAACGCCAGCTGTGACTCTGGGTTCGCGCCCAGGCTCTGTCGTCACCGGCTCTGTCGTCACCGGCTCTGTCGTCACCGACCGGGAGATCCGTGGGCGACGCACAATTGGCCTAGAGGTCCGGGTTAGGGTTGGCCGGTAGGGATGTCCTTGTCTCATTGGCCTAGAGGTCCGGGTTAGGGTTGGCTCGGTAGGGATGTCCTTGTCTCATTGGCCTAGAGGTCCGGGTTGGAGGTTGGCCGGTAGGGATGTCCTTGTCTCATTGGCCTAGAGGTCCGGGTTGGCCGGTAGGGATGTCCTTGTCTCATTGGCCTAGAGGTCCGGGTTAGGGTTGGCCGGTAGGGGATATCCTTGTCTCATTGCGCACCAGCGACTCCTGTGGCGGGCCGAAGCAACCAAGTTGATTTGCGACAACACAAACATGACACATTGGTGCGCTCTGGCTTCCGGGTTGGATGCACGCAGTGTTAAGAAGCAGTGAGGCTTGGTTGGGTTGTGTATCGGAGGACGCATGACTTTCAACCTTTGTCTCTCCCGAGCCCGTACGGGAGTTGTAGCGATGAGACATGATAGTAGCTACTAAAACAACAATTGGATACCATGAAATTGGGGAGAAAAAGGGTAAAAAAACAATTAAAATAAAAAAGCTCTATAAGCTCTAAACTCAGGGGAGTTCTCATAGGCTGACAGCAAAATAGCCTCCATTTACAGGTTGAATATGAGTGCATTTCACACTACTTTTGGATTATTGGATTGTAAAGGCTCGTTTGAATGTCCTATAATGTTTGTGTTGTCGCAAATCAACTTTTAAAAAACACTTCAACCAGTAAATGCGCGTTGGCTAGCTTTGCTACCAGCCTATGTCAATAAGCGTTAGCATTCCAGCTAACAGCTTTGCTACCAGCCTAGCATTAGCATCCTAGCTAACAGCTTTGCTACCAGCCTATGTCAATAAATGTTAGCATTCTTTGCTGATCTAGCAATTAGCATTTACTAACAACTGCTGCATCCCCCAAAAATATTTTGCAACTATCACAACCAGATATAATTGTGATAATCAATCAATAATCAAAACACTATAAGCCTATAAGAACCTAGCCTGTCTCTTAATGAAACTCACCATGCCTTGGGTGTTTCTGAATATAGGATATGAGTTATCTATTACTGTCTCTCACACCATGCCTTGGGTGTTTCTGAATATAGGATATGAGGTTATCCTAGCCTGTCTCTGGGTGTTTCTGAATATAGGATATGAGTTATCCTAGCCTGTCTCTGGGTGTTTCTGAATATAGGATATGAGGGTTATCCTAGCCTCCCTCTGGGTGTTTCTGAATATAGGATATGAGGTTATCCTAGCCTCCCTCTGGGTGTGTCTGAATATTGGATATGAGGTTATCCCTAGCCTCCCCTCTGGGTGTTTCTGAATAGGATATGAGGTTATCCTAGCCTCCTCTGGGTGTTTCTGAATATAGGATATGAGGTATCCTAGCCTCCTCTGGGTGTGTCTGAATATAGGATGTGAGTTATCCTAGCCTGTCTCTTAATGAAACTCACCATGCCTTGGGTGTTTCTGAATATGGAATATGAGGTTATCCTAGCCTCCCTCTGGGTGTTTCTGAATATAGGATATGAGGTTATCCTAGCCTGTCTCTGGGTGTTTCTGAATATAGGATATGAGGTTATCCTAGCCTGTCTCTGGGTGTTTCTGAATATAGGATGTGAGGTTATCCTAGCCTTTCTCTGGGTGTTTTCTGAATATAGGATATGAGATTATCCTAGCCTCCTCTGGGTGTTTTCTGAATGTAGGATATGAGTTATCCCTAGCCTGTCTTAATGAAACTCACCATGCCTTGGGTGTTTCTGAATATAGGATATGAGGTTATCCTAGCCTGTCTCTTAATGAAACTCACCATGTCTTGGGTGTTTCTGAATATAGGATATGAGGTTATCCTAGCCTGTCTCTGGGTGTTTCTGAATATAGGATATGAGGTTATCCTAGCCTGTCTCTGGGTGTTTCTGAATATAGGATATGAGGTTATCCTAGCCTGTCTCTGGGTGTTTTCTGAATATAGGATATGAGGTTATCCTAGCCTCCCTCTGGGTGTTTCTGAATATAGGATATGAGGTTATCCTAGCATCCCTCTGGGTGTGTCTGAATATAGGATATGAGGTTATCCTAGCCTCCCTCTGGGTGTTTCTGAATAGGATATGAGGTTATCCTAGCCTCCCTCTGGGTGTTTCTGAATATAGGATATGAGGTTATCCTAGCCTCCCTCTGGGTGTTTCTGAATGTAGGATATGAGGTTATCCTAGCCTGTCTTAATGAAACTCACCATGCCTTGGGTGTTTCTGAATATAGGATATGAGGTTATCCTAGCCTGTCTCTTAATGAAACTCACCATGTCTTGGGTGTTTCTGAATATAGGATATGAGGTTATCCTAGCCTGCCTCTTAATGAAACTCACCATGCCTTGGGTGTTTCTGAATATAGGATATGAGGTTATCCTAGCCTCCCTCTGGGTGTTTCTGAATATAGGATATGAGGTTATCCTAGCCTGTCTCTCACCATGCCTTGGGTGTTTCTGAATATAGGATATGAGGTTATCCTAGCCTCCCTCTGGGTGTTTCTGAATATAGGATATGAGGTTATCCTAGCCTGTCTCTGGGTGTTTCTGAATATAGGATATGAGGTTATCCTAGCCTTTCTCTGGGTGTTTCTGAATATAGGATATGAGATTATCCTAGCCTCCCTCTGGGTGTTTCTGAATATAGGATATGAGGTTATCCTAGCCTGCCTCTTAATGAAACTCACCATGCCTTGGGTGTTTCTGAATATAGGATATGAGGTTATCCTAGCCTCCCTATGGGTGTTTCTGAATATAGGATATGAGGTTATCCTAGCCTGTCTCTCACCATGCCTTGGGTGTTTCTGAATATAGGATATGAGGTTATCCTAGCCTCCCTCTGGGTGTTTCTGAATATAGGATATGAGGTTATCCTGGCCTCCCTCTGGGTGTTTCTGAATGTAGGATATGAGGTTATCCTAGCCTGTCTTAATGAAACTCACCATGCCTTGGGTGTTTCTGAATATAGGATATGAGGTTATCTAGCCTGTCTCTTAATGAAACTCACCATGTCTTGGGTGTTTCTGAATATAGGATATGAGGGTTATCCTAGCCTGCCTCTTAATGAAACTCACCATGCCTTGGGTGTTTCTGAATATAGGATATGAGGTTATCCCTAGCCTCCTCTGGTGTTTCTAATATAGGATATGAGGTTATCTAGCCTGTCTCTTAATGAAACTCACCATGTCTTGGGTGTTTCTGAATATAGGATATGAGGTTATCCTAGCCTGCCTCTTAATGAAACTCACCATGCCTTGGGTGTTTCTGAATATAGGATATGAGGTTATCCTAGCCTCCCTCTGGGTGTTTCTGAATATAGGATATGAGGTTATCCTAGCCTGTCTCTCACCATGCCTTGGGTGTTTCTGAATACAGGATATGAGGTTATCCTGGCCTCCTCTGGGTGTTTCTGAATATAGGATATGAGGTTATCCTAGCCTGTCTCTGGGTGTTTTCTGAATATAGGATATGAGGTTATCCTAGCCTTTCTCTGGGTGTTTCTGAATATGGGATATGAGATTATCCTAGCCTCCCTCTGGGTGTTTCTGAATGTAGGATATGAGGTTATCCTAGCCTCCCTCTGGGTGTTTCTGAATATAGGATATGAGGTTATCCTAGCCTGTCTCTGGGTGTTTCTGAATATAGGATGTGAGGTTATCCCTAGCCTCCCCCTGGGTGTTTCTGAATATAGGATATGAGGGTTATCCCTAGCCTGTCTCTGGGTGTTTTTCTGAATATAGGATATGAGGTTATCCTAGCCTCCCTCTGGGTGTTTTCTGAATATAGGATATGAGGTTATCCTAGCCTCCCTCTGGGTGTTTCTGAATATAGGATATGAGGTTATCCTAGCCTCCTCTGGGTGTGTCTGAATATAGGATATGAGGTTATCCTAGCCTGCCTCTGGGTGTTTCTGAATATAGGATGTGAGGTTATCCTAACCTGTCTCTGGGTGTTTCTGAATATAGGATATGAGGTTATCCTAGCCTGTCTCTCACCATGCCCTGAGTGTTTCTGAATATAGGATATGAGGTTATCCTAGCCTCCCTCTGGGTGTTTCTGAATATAGGATATGAGGTTATCCTAGCCTCCCTCTGGGTGTTTCTGAATATAGGATATGAGGTTATCCTAGCCTCTCTTAATGAAACTCACCATGCCTTGGTTGTTTCTGAATATAGGATATGAGGTTATCCTAGCCTGTCTCTGGGTGTTTCTGAATATAGGATATGAGGTTATCCTAGCCTGTCTCTGGGTGTTTCTGAATATAGGATATGAGGTTATCCTAGCCTCTCAATGAAACTCACCAAGTCTTGGGTAGTTCTGAATATAGGATATGAGGTTATCCTAGCCTGTCTCTTAATGAAACTCACATGCCTTGGGTGTTTCTGAATATAGGATATGAGGTTATCCTAGCCTCCCTTAATGAAACTCACCAAGTCTTGGGTGTTTCTGAATATAGGATATGAGGTTATCCTAGCCTCCTCTGGGTGTTTTTCTGAATATAGGATATGAGGTTATCCTAGCCTCTCTTAATGAAACTCACCATGCCTTGGGTGTTTCTGAATATAGGATATGAGGTTATCCTAGCCTGTCTCTTAATGAAACTCACCATGCCTTGGGTGTTTCTGAATATAGGATATGAGGTTATCCTAGCCTCCCCTGGGTGTTTCTGAATATAGGATATGAGGTTATCCTAGCCTGTCTCTGGGTGTTTCTGAATATAGGATATGAGGTTATCCTAGCCTCCCTCTGGGTGTTTCTGAATATAGGATATGAGGTTATCCTAGCCTCTCTTAATGAAACTCACCAAGCCTTGGGTGTTTTCTGAATATAGGATATGAGTTATCCTAGCCTCTCTTAATGAAACTCACCATGCCTTGGGTGTTTTTTCTGAATATAGGATATGAGGTTATCCTAGACTGCCTCTGGGTGTTTCTGAATATAGGATATGAGGTTATCCTAGCCTCCCCCTGGGTGTTTCTGAATATAGGATATGAGGTTATCCTAGCCTGCCTCTGGGTGTTTCTGAATATAGGATATGAGGTTATCCTAGCCTCCCCTCTGGGTGTTTCTGAATATAGGATATGAGGTTATCCTAGCCTCCCCCTGGGTGTTTCTGAATATAGGATATGAGGTTATCCTAGCCTCCCTCTGGGTGTTTCTGAATATAGGATATGAGGTTATCCTAGACTGCCTCTGGGTGTTTCTGAATATAGGATATGAGGTTATCCTAGCCTCCCTCTGGGTGTTTCTGAATACCGTGTAAGAGGTTATCCTAGCCTGTCTCTCACCATGCCTTGGGTGTTTCTGAATATAGGATATGAGGGTTATCCTAGCCTCCCCTCTGGGTGTTTCTGAATATAGGATATGAGGTTATCCTGCCTCCCTCTGGGTGTTTCTGAATATAGGATATGAGGTTATCCTAGCCTGCCTCTGGGTGTTTCTGAATATAGGATATGAGGTTATCATAGCCTCCCTCTGGGTGTTTCTGAATATAGGATATGAGGTTATCCTAGACTGCCTCTGGTGTTTCTGAATATAGGATATGAGGTTATCTAGCCTCCCTCTGGGTGTTTCTGAATATAGGATATGAGGTTATCCTGGCCTATCTCTCACCATGCCTTAGGTGTTTCTGAATATAGGATATGAGGTTATCTGGCCTCCCTCTGGGTGTTTCTGAATATAGGATATGAGGTTATCCTAGCCTGTCTCTGGGTGTTTTCTGAATATAGGATATGAGGTTATCCTAGCCTGTCTCTGGGTGTTTCTGAATATAGGATGTAAGGAGTTATCCTAGCCTCCCTAGTTTCTGAATGTAGGTATGAGGTTATCCTAGCCTGTCTCTGGGTGTTTCTGAATATACGATATGAGGTTATCCTAGCCTCCCTCTGGGTGTTTCTGAATATAGGATATGAGGTTATCCTAGCCTGCCTCTTAATGAAACTCACCAAGTCATGGAAACTTGCTCTTTGCTCAGTTTCTTCTTGAATGTCACATGCTGATTTCCACTTTGTCTCTGAGTTAGGAGATGGTTATTCTCATGTTAGATAGTGAATCTCTGTCATGTACTGGATACCTTGCATAACATTAACACACGGGTGACCAGTCTAGAACCTTACAGCTCTAATAGGTGACCAGTCTAGAACCTTACAGCTCTAATGGGTGAACAGTCTAGAACCTTACAGCTCTAATGGGTGAACAGTCTAGAACCTTACAACTCTAATGGGTGACCAGTCTAGAACCTTACAGCTCTAATGGGTGAACAGTCTAGAACCTTACAACTCTAATGGGTGACCAGTCTAGAACCTTACAGCTCTAATAGGTGACCAGTCTAGAACCTTACAGCTCTAATGGGTGAACAGTCTAGAACCTACAACCTTAATGGGTGACCAGTCCAGAACCTTACAACTCTAATGGGTGACCAGTCCAGAGCCTTACAACTCTAATGGGAGACCAGTCCAGAGCCTTTACAACTCTAATGGGTGACCAGTCCAGAGCCTTTACAACTCTAATGGGTGACAAGTCCAGAGCCTTACAACTCTAATGGGTGACCAGTCCAGAGCCTTACAGCTCTAATGGGTGACCAGTCCAGAACCTTACCATCTACAACTCTAATGGGTGACCAGTCCAGAGCCTTACAGCTCTAATGGGTGACCAGTCCAGAACCTTACAACTCTAATGGGTGACCAGTCCAGAGCCTTACAACTCTAATGGGTGACCAGTCCAGAACCTTACAACTCTAATGGGTGACCAGTCCAGAACCTTACAACTCTAATGGGTGACCAGTCCAGAGCCTTACCATCTACAACTCTAATGGGAGACCAGTCTAGAACCTTACAGCTCTAATAGGTGACCAGTCCAGAACCTTACCATCTACAACTCTAATGGGTGACCAGTCCAGAGCCTTACCATCTACAACTCTAATGGGTGACCAGTCCAGAACCTTACCATCTACAACTCTAATGGGTGACCAGTCCAGAGCCTTACCATCTACAACTCTAATGGGAGACCAGTCCAGAGCCTTACAACTCTAATGGGTGACCAGTCCAGAGCCTTACAACTCTAATGGGTGACCAGTCCAGAACCTTACAACTCTAATGGGTGACCAGTCCAGAGCCTTACAACTCTAATGGGTGACCAGTCCAGAGCCTTACAACTCTAATGGGTGACCAGTCCAGAGCCTTACAACTCTAATGGGTGACCAGTCCAGAACCTTACAACTCTAATGGGTGACCAGTCCAGAGCCTTACAACTCTAATGGGAGACCAGTCTAGAGCCTTACAACTCTAATGGGTGACCAGTCCAGAGCCTTACCATCTACAACTCTAATGGGTGACCAGTCCAGAACCTTACCATCTACAACTCTAATGGGTGACCAGTCCAGAACCTTACCATCTACAACTCTAATGGGTGACCAGTCCAGAGCCTTACCATCTACAACTCTAATGGGTGACCAGTCCAGAGCCTTACAGCTCTAATGGGTGACCAGTCCAGAACCTTACCATCTACAGCTCTAATGGGTGACCAGTCCAGAGCCTTACAACTCTAATGGGTGACCAATCCAGAGCCTTACAACTCTAATGGGTGACCAGTCCAGAACCTTACCATCTACAGCTCTAATGGGTGACCAGTCCAGAACCTTACAACTCTAATGGGTGACCAGTCCAGAGCCTTACAACTCTAATGGGTGACCAGTCCAGAACCTTACAACTCTAATGGGTGACCAGTCCAGAGCCTTACCATCTACAACTCTAATGGGAGACCAGTCCAGAGCCTTACCATCTACAACTCTAATGGGAGACCAGTCCAGAGCCTTACAACTCTAATGGGTGACCAGTCCAGAGCCTTACCATCTACAACTCTAATGGGTGACCAGTCCAGAGCCTTACAACTCTAATGGGTGACCAGTCCAGAGCCTTACAACTCTAATGGGTGACCAGTCCAGAACCTTACAACTCTAATGGGTGACCAGTCCAGAGCCTTACAACTCTAATGGGTGACCAGTCCAGAACCTTACAACTCTAATGGGTGACCAGTCCAGAGCCTTACAACTCTAATGGGTGACCAGTCCAGAACCTTACCATCTACAACTCTAATGGGTGACCAGTCCAGAACCTTACCATATACAACTCTAATGGGTGACCAGTCCAGAACCTTACAACTCTAATGGGAGACCAGTCCAGAGCCTTACCATATACAACTCTAATGGGTGACCAGTCCAGAACCTTACAACTCTAATGGGTGACCAGTCCAGAGCCTTTACAACTCTAATGGGTGACCAGTCCAGAACCTCTACAACTCTAATGGGTGACTAGTCCAGAGCCTTACCATCTACAACTCTAATGGGTGACCAGTCCAGAACCTTACCATCTACAACTCTAATGGGTGACCAGTCCTAGAGCCTTACAACTCTAATGGGTGACCAGTCTAGAGCCTTACACCTCTAATGGGTGACCAGTCCAGAACCTTACAACTCTAATGGGTGACCAGTCCAGAACCTTACAACTCTAATGGGTGACCAGTCCAGAACCTTACAACTCTAATGGGTGACCAGTCCAGAGCCTTACCATCTACAACTCTAATGGGTGACCAGTCCAGAACCTTACAACTCTAATGGGTGACCAGTCCAGAACCTTACCATCTACAATTCTAATGGGTGACCAGTCCAGAGCCTTACAACTCTAATGGGTGACCAGTCCAGAACCTTACCATCTACAACTCTAATGGGTGACCAGTCCAGAACCTTACAACTCTAATGGGTGACCAGTCCAGAACCTTACAACTCTAATGGGTGACCAGTCCAGAGCCTTACAACTCTAATGGGTGACCAGTCCAGAGCCTTACAACTCAATGGGTGACCAGTCCAGAACCTTACCATCTACAATCTCTAATGGGTGACCAGTCCAGAACCTTACCATCTACAACTCTAATGGGTGACCAGTCCAGAACCTTACAACTCTAATGGGAGACCAGTCCAGAGCCTTACCATCTACAACTCTAATGGGTGACCAGTCCAGAACCTTACAACTCTAATGGGTGACCAGTCCAGAGCCTTACCATCTACAACTCTAATGGGTGACCAGTCCAGAACCTTACAACTCTAATGGGTGACCAGTCCAGAGCCTTACCATCTACAACTCTAATGGGTGACCAGTCCAGAGCCTTACCATCTACAACTCTAATGGGTGACCAGTCTAGAGCTCTTACAACTCTAATGGGTGACCAGTCTAGAGCCTTACAACTCTAATGGGTGACCAGTCCAGAACCTTACAACTCTAATGGGTGACCAGTCCAGAACCTTACAACTCTAATGGGTG
>NW_027036788.1:0-15840 GCF_034236695.1 Oncorhynchus nerka | reverse complement strand
AGTGCCCTTTAGTTCAAGTTGCATGGCCAACACAATATGCAGGTGTCGGTATCTATATGGGCAGCTGCCATGGGCTGGCCCAATGCCATGTACAATAGACATCTATAATAGACATCTACAATAGACAGCTACAATATACATGTACAATAGACATCTATAATAGACAGCTACAATATACAGTTACAATAGACATCTATAATAGACAGCTACAATAGACAGCTACAATATACATGTACAATAGACATCTATAATAGACATCTACAATAGACAGCTACAATATACATGTACAATAGACATCTATAATAGACAGCTACAATAGACAGTTACAATATACAGTTATAATAGACATCTATAATAGACAGCTACAATAGACAGTTACAATAGACATCTATAATAGACATCTATAATAGACAGCCAGTTGTACAGTTACAATATACATCTACAATAGACAAAGTCATAACAGATGTCATAACATACATCTACAATAGACAGTTACAATAGACATCTATAATAGACAGCCAGAGTAGACAGCCACAAATATACAGTCAACAGACATCCGTACAGACAGCCAGGACAGCCATAATAGACATCTATAATAGACAGCTACAGTAGACAGTTACAATATACAGTTACAATAGACATCTATAATAGACAGCTACAGTAGACAGTTACAATATACAGTTACAATAGACATCTATAATAGACAGCTACAATAGACAGTTACAATATACATCTATAATAGACAGCTACAATAGACAGCTACAATATACATGTACAATAGACATATATAATAAACATCTACAATAGACAGCTACAATATACATGTACAATAGACATCTATAATAGACAGCTACAATATACATGTACAATAGACATATATAATAAACATCTACAATATACATGTACAATAGACATCTATAATAGACATCTATAATAGACATCTATAATAGACAGCTATAATAGACAGCTACAATATACATGTACAATAGACATCTATAATAGACAGCTATAATAGACAGCTACAATATACATGTACAATAGACATCTATAATAGACATCTAAAAATAGACATCTATAATAGACAATATACATGCTATATCTATGAGCTGTAATAGCTACAATATACATGTACAATAGACATCTATAATAGACAGCTACAGTAGACGGTTACAATATACAGTTATAATAGACATCTATACAGACAGCCACAATAGACAAAGTTATAATAGACATCTATAAGACAGCTGGCAGTAGACAAAGTAATATACATGTACAATATACATCTATAATAGACATCTACATGACACAATATACATCTATAATAGACATCTACAATAGACACGCTACAATATACATGTACAATAGACATCTATAATAAACATCTATAATAGACAGCTATAATGGATATGTTACAATATACATGTACAATAGACATCTATAATAGACAGCTATAATAGACAGCTACAATATACATGTACAATAGACAATAATAGACAGCTACAATATACATGTACAATAGACATCTATAATAGACAGCTACAGTAGACAGCTACAATATACATGTACAATAGACATCTATAATATACATCTACAATAGACAGTTACAATATACATCTACAATAGACAGTTACAATAGACATCTACAGACAGCTACACAGACAGTTACAATAGACATCTATAATAGACAGCTACAGTAGACAGCTACAATATACAGTTACAATAGACATCTGTAATAGACAGCTACAATAGACAGTTACATAATAGACATCTATATAATAAACATCTACAATAGACAGTTACAATATACAGTTACAATAGACATCTATAATAGACAGCTACAATAGTACAGTCTATAGACAGCTACAGTAGACAATAACATACATGTACAATAATATACATCTACAATAGACAGTTACAATATACAGTTACAATATACATCTATAATACAACAGACATTTACAGACAGCTAGAGTAGACAGCTACAATATACATGTACAATAGACATATATAATAAACATCTACAATAGACAGCTACAATATACATGTACAATAGACATCTATAATAGACAGCTACAATATACATGTACAATAGACATCTATAATAGACAGCTACAGTAGACAGTTACAATATACATGTACAATAGACATCTATAATATACATCTACAATAGACAGTTACAATAGACATCTACAATAGACAGTTACAATAGACATCTACAATAGACAGTTACAATAGACATCTATAATAGACAGCTACAGCTACAATATACAGTTACAATAGACATGTACAATAGACATCTATAATAGACAGCTAAAGTAGACAGCTACAATAGACAGTTACAATAGACATCTATAATAGACAGCTACAATAGACAGTTATAATAGACATCTATAATAGACAGCTACAGTAGACAGTTACAATATACATGTACAATAGACATCTACAATATACAGTTAAATAGACATCTATAATAGACATCTACAATACATACATGTACAATAGACAGTTATAATAGACATCTATAATAGACAGCTACAATATACATGTACAATAGACATCTATAATAGACATCTACAATAGACAGTTACAATATACATGTACAATAGACATATATAATAGACATCTACAATAGACAGCTACAATATACATGTACAATAGACATCTATAATAGACAGACTACAATAGACAGTACAATATACATCTACAATAGACAATAGACATCTATAATAGACAGCTATAATAAATATACAGTTACAATAGACATCTGTAATATACAATAGACAGTTATAATAGACATCTATAATAGACAGCTACAGTAGACAGTTACAATATAATAGACATCTATAATAGACATCTATAAATAGACAGCTATAATAGACATCTATAATAGACAGCTACAATATACATGTACAATAGACATCTATAATAGACAGCTATAATAGACATGTACAATAGACATGTACAATAGACATCTATAATAGACAGCTACAGTAGACAGTTACAATATACAGTTATAATAGACATCTATAATAGACAGCTACAATAGACAGTTATAATAGACATCTATAATAGACAGCTACAGTAGACAGTTACAATATACATGTACAATATACATCTATAATAGACATCTATAATAGACAGCTACAATATACATGTACAATAGACATATATAATAAACATCTACAATAGACAGCTACAATAGACAGTACAATAGACATCTATAATAGACATCTATAATAGACAGCTACAATAGACAGTTACAATATACATGTACAATAGACATCTATAATAGACATCTACAATAGACAGCTACAATATACATGTACAATAGACATATATAATAAACATCTACAATAGCTACAATATACATGTACAATAGACATCTATAATAGACATCTATAATAGACAGCTATAATAGACAGCTACAATATACATGTACAATAGACATCAATAGACATGTAAATAGACAGCTATAATAGACAGCTACAATAGACAATATACAGTTACAATAGACATCTATAATAGACAGCTACAATAGACAGTTATAAATAGACATCTATAATAGACAGCTACAATAGACAGTTACAATATACATGTACAATAGACATCTATAATAGACATCTACAATAGACAGCTACAATATACATGTACAATAGACATATATAATAGACATCTACAATAGACAGTACAATATACATGTACAATAGACATCTATAATAGACATCTATAATAGACAGCTACAATAGTAGACAGCTACAATATACATCTACAATAGACAGTTACAATAGACATCTATAATAGACAGCTAGAGTAGACAGCTGCAGTTACACATATACATCTGTACAATAGACAGTTATAATAGACATCTATAATAGACAGCTACAGTAGACAGTTACAATATACAGTTACAATAGACATCTATAATAGACATCTACAATAGACAGTTACAATAGACAGTTACAATAGACAGCTACAATAGACAGCAATACAATAGACATGTACAATAGACATATAATAGACAGTTACAATAGACAGCTCTATAATAGACATCTACAATAGACAGCTACAATATACATGTTACAATAGACATCTATAATAGACAGCTACAATAGACAGTACAATACAATATACATCTATAATAGACATCTATAATAGACAGCTATAATAGACAGCTACAATATACATGTACAATAGACATCTATAATAGACAGCTATAATAGACAGCTACAATATACATGTACAATAGACATCTATAATAGACATCTAAAAATAGACATCTATAATAGACAGCTATAATAGACAGCTACAATATACATGTACAATAGACATCTATAATAGACAGCTACAGTAGACAGTTACAATATACAGTTATAATAGACATCTATAATAGACAGCTACAATAGACAGTTATAATAGACATCTATAATAGACAGCTACAGTAGACAGTTACAATATACATGTACAATATACATCTATAATAGACATCTACAATAGACAGCTACAATATACATGTACAATAGACATATATAATAAACATCTACAATAGACAGCTACAATATACATGTACAATAGACATCTATAATAGACATCTATAATAGACAGCTATAATAGACAGCTACAATATACATGTACAATAGACATCTATAATAGACAGCTATAATAGACAGCTACAATATACATGTACAATAGACATCTATAATAGACAGCTACAATATACATGTACAATAGACATCTATAATAGACAGCTACAGTAGACAGTTACAATATACATGTACAATAGACATCTATAATATACATCTACAATAGACAGTTACAATACAACAATAGACAGTTACAATAGACATCTATAATAGACAGCTACAATAGACAGCTACAATAGACAGTTATAATAGACATCTATAATAGACAGCTACAGTAGACAGTTACAATATACAGTTACAATAGACATCTATAATAGACAGCTACAATAGACAGTTACAATATACATGTACAATAGACATATATAATAGACAGCTACAATAGACAGCTACAATATACAGTTACAATAGACATCTATAATAGACAGCTACAATATAATGTACAATAGACATCTATAATAGAGCTACAATATACATGTACAATAGACATCTATAATAAACATCTACAATAGACAGTTACAATATACATCTACAATAGACAGTTACAATAGACATCTATAATAGACAGCTACAGTAGACAGCTACAATATACAGTTACAATAGACATCTATAATAGACAGCTACAGTAGACAGTTACAATATACAGTTACAATAGACATCTATAATAGACAGCTACAATAGACAGTTACAATATAGACAGCTACAATAGACAATACATCAACTACAATAGACAGCTACAATATACATGTACAATAGACATCTATAATAGACAGCTAGACAGCTATATACAGTTACAATAGACATCTATAATAGACAGCTACAATAGACAGTACAATATAATAGACATCTATAATAGACAGCTACAGTAGACAGTTACAATATACATGTACAATAGACATCTATAATAGACATCTACAATAGACAGCTACAATATACATGTACAATAGACATATAATAGACAGCTATAATAGACAGCTACAATATACATGTACAATAGACATCTATAATAGACAGCTATAATAGACAGCTACAATATACATGTACAATAGACATCTATAATAGACAATATACAGACATCTATAATAGACTACAATAGACAGTTATAATAGACATCTATAATAGACAGCTACATAGACAGTTACAATATACATGTACAATAGACATCTATAATAGACATCTACAATAGACAGCTACAATATACATGTACAATAGACATATATAATAGACATCTACAATAGACAGCTACAATATACATGTACAATAGACATCTATAATAGACAGCTATAATACAATAGACAGTTACAATAGACATCTATAATAGACATGTACAATAGACATCTATAGACAGTTACAATAGACATCTGTAATAGACAGCTACAATAGACAATAATAGACATCTATAATAGACAGCTACAGTAGACAGTTACAATATACAGTTACAATAGACATCTATAATAGACAGCTACAATAGACAGTTACAATAACAGTAGACATCTATAATAGACAGCTATAATAGACAGCTACAATATACATGTACAATAGACATCTATAATAGACAGCTATAATAGACAGCTTATAATGTAGACATCTATAATAGACAGCTACAATAGACAGTTACAATAGACATCTATAATAGACAGCTACAATAGACAGTTATAATAGACATCTATAATAGACAGCTACAGTAGACAGTTACAATATACATGTACAATATACATCTATAATAGACATCTACAATAGACAGCTACAATATACATGTACAATAGACATATATAATAAACATCTACAATAGACAGCTACAATAGACAGCTACAATAGACAGTTATAATAGACATCTATAATAGACAGCTACAGTAGACAGTTACAATATACATGTACAATAGACATCTATAATAGACATCTACAATAGACAGCTACAATATATAATAGACATCTACAATAGACAGCTACAATATACATGTACAATAGACATCTATAATAGACAGCTATAATAGACAGCTACAATATACATCTACAATAGATATTACAATAGACATCTACAATAGACATCTATAATAGACAGCTAGAGTAGACAGCTACAATATACAGTTACAATAGACATCTGTAATAGACAGCTACAATAGACAGTTATAATAGACATCTATAATAGACAGCTACAGTAGACAGTTACAATATACATGTACAATAGACATCTATAATAGACATCTACAATAGACAGCTACAATATACATGTACAATAGACATATATAATAGACATCTACAATAGACAGCTACAATATACATGTACAATAGACATCTATAATAGACATCTATAATAGACAGCTACAATAGACAGTTACAATATACATCTACAATAGACAGTTACAATAGACAGTTACAATATACATCTACAATAGACAGTTACAATAGACATCTATAATAGACAGCTAGAGTAGACAGCTACAATATACAGTTACAATAGACATCTGTTACAATAGACATTACAATAGACATCTATAATAGACAGCTACAGTAGACAGTTACAATATACAGTTACAATAGACATCTATAATAGACAGCTACAGTAGACAGTTACAATATACAGTTACAATAGACATCTATAATAGACAGCTACAATAGACAGTTACAATATACATCTATAATAGACAGCTACAATAGACAGCTACAATATACATGTACAATAGACTATCAAATAGACAGCTACAATATACATGTACATCTATAATAGACATATACAATAGACATATATAATAAACATCTACAATATACATGTACAATAGACATCTATAATAGACATCTATAATAGACATCTATAATAGACAGCTATAATAGACAGCTACAATATACATGTACAATAGACATCTATAATAGACAGCTATAATAGACAGCTACAATATACATGTACAATAGACATCTATAATAGACATCTATAACATAGACAGCTATAATAGTTACAATATACATGTACAATAGACATCTATAATAGACATACAGTATAAATAGACAGTTATAATAGACATCTATAATAGACAGCTACAATAGACAGTTATAATAGACATCTATAATAGACAGCTACAGTAGACAGTTACAATATACATGTACAATATACATCTATAATAGACATCTACAATAGACAGCTACAATATACATGTACAATAGACATATATAATAAACATCTACAATAGACAGCTACAATATACATGTACAATAGACATCTATAATAGACATCTATAATAGACAGCTATAATAGACAGCTACAATATACATGTACAATAGACATCTATAATAGACAGCTATAATAGACAGCTACAATATACATGTACAATAGACATCTATAATAGACAGCTACAATATACATGTACAATAGACATCTATAATAGACAGCTACAGTAGACAGTTACAATATACATGTACAATAGACATCTATAATATACATCTACAATAGACAGTTACAATATACATCTACAATAGACAGTTACAATATACATCTACAATAGACAGTTACAATAGACATCTGTAATAGACAGCTACAATAGACAGTTATAATAGACATCTATAATAGACAGCTACAGTAGACAGTTACAATATACAGTTACAATAGACATCTATAATAGACAGCTACAATAGACAGCTACAATATACATGTACAATAGACATATATAATAAACATCTACAATAGACAGCTACAATATACATGTACAATAGACATCTATAATAGACAGCTACAATATACATGTACAATAGACATCTATAATAGACAGCTACAGTAGACAGTTACAATATACATGTACAATAGACATCTATAATATACATCTACAATAGACAGTTACAATATACATCTACAATAGACAGTTACAATATACATCTACAATAGACAGTTACAATAGACATCTATAATAGACAGCTACAATAGACAGTTACAATAGACATCTATAATAGACAGCTACAATAGACAGCTAGACAGTTACAATAGACATCTATAATAGACAGCTACAGTAGACAGTTACAATATACAGTTACAATATACATGTACAATAGACAGCTACAATATACATGTACAATAGACATATATAATAAACATCTACAATAGACAGCTACAATATACAGTTACAATAGACATCTATAATAGACAGCTACAATAGACATCTAGACAGTATATAGACATCTATAATAGACAGCTACAGTAGACAGTTACAATATACATGTACAATAGACATCTATAATAGACATCTACAATAGACAGCTACAATATACATGTACAATAGACATATATAATAGACATCTACAATAGACAGCTACAATATACATGTACAATAGACATCTATAATAGACATCTATAATAGACAGCTACAATAGACAGTTACAATATACATCTACAATAGACAGTTACAATATACATCTACAATAGACAGTTACAATAGACATCTATAATAGACAGCTAGAATACAATATACAGTTACAATAGACATCTGTAATAGACAGCTACAATAGACAGTTATAATAGACATCTATAATAGACAGCTACAGTAGACAGTTACAATATACAGTTACAATAGACATCTATAATAGACAGCTACAGTAGACAGTTACAATATACAGTTACAATAGACATCTATAATAGACAGCTACAATAGACAGTTACAATATACAGTTACAATAGACATCTATAATAGACAATAATAGACAGCTACAATATACAGTGTACAATAGACATCTATAATAGACAGCTACAATAGACAGTTACAATATACATGTACAATAGACATCTATAATAGACAGCTACAGTAGACAGTTACAATATACAGTTATAATAGACATCTATAATAGACAGCTACAGTAGACAGTTACAATATACATGTACAATAGACATCTATAATAGACATCTACAATAGACAGCTACAATATACATGTACAATAGACATATATAATAGACATCTACAATAGACAGCTACAATATACATGTACAATAGACATCTATAATAGACATCTATAATAGACAGCTATAATAGACAGCTACAATATACATGTACAATAGACATCTATAATAGACAGCTATAATAGACAGCTACAATATACATGTACAATAGACATCTATAATAGACAGCTACAATATACATGTACAATAGACATCTATAATAGACAGCTACAGTAGACAGTTACAATATACATGTACAATAGACATCTATAATATACATCTACAATAGACAGTTACAATATACATCTACAATAGACAGTTACAATATACATCTACAATAGACAGTTACAATAGACATCTATAATAGACAGCTACAATATACAGTTACAATAGACATCTGTAATAGACAGCTACAATAGACAGTTATAATAGACATCTATAATAGACAGCTACAGTAGACAGTTACAATATACAGTTACAATAGACATCTATAATAGACAGCTACAATAGACAGTTACAATAGACATGTACAATAGACATCTATAATAGACAGCTACAGTAGACAGTTACAATATACAGTTACAATAGACATCTATAATAGACAGCTACAATAGACAGCTACAATATACATGTACAATAGACATATATAATAAACATCTACAATAGACAGCTACAATAGACATCTATAATAGACAGCTATAATAGACATCTATAATAGACATCTATAATAGACAGCTACAATAGACAGTTACAATATACATGTACAATAGACATCTATAATAGACATCTACAATAGACAGTTACAATATACATCTACAATAGACAGTTACAATAGACATACAATAGACAGTTACAATATATAATAGACAGCTACAATAGACAGCTACAATATACAGTTACAATAGACATCTATAATAGACAGCTACAATAGACAGCTACAATATACAGTTACAATAGACATCTATAATAGACAGTACAATAGACAGTCTATAATATAATAGACAGCTACAGTAGACAGTTACAATATACAGACAATATACATACAATAGACATCTACAATAGTACAATAGACATATATAATAAACATCTACAATAGACAGCTACAATACAATAGACATCTATAATAGACAGCTACAGCTACAATAGACAATAGACATCTATAATAGACAGCTACAGTAGACAGTTACAATATACATGTACAATAGACATCTATAATAGACATCTACAATAGACAGCTACAATATTCATGTACAATAGACATATATAATAGACATCTACAATAGACAGCTACAATATACATGTACAATAGACATCTATAATAGACATCTATAATAGACAGCTACAATAGACAGTTACAATATACATCTACAATAGACAGTTACAATAGACAGTTACAATATACATCTACAATAGACAGTTACAATAGACATCTATAATAGACAGCTAGAGTAGACAGCTACAATATACAGTTACAATAGACATCTGTAATAGACAGCTACAATAGACAGTTATAATAGACATCTATAATAGACAGCTACAGTAGACAGTTACAATATACAGTTACAATAGACATCTATAATAGACAGCTACAGTAGACAGTACAATATACAGTTACAATAGACATCTATAATAGACAGCTACAATAGACAGTTACAATAAATAGACATCTATAATAGACAGCTATAATAGACAGCTATGTACAATAGACATCTATAATAGACAGCTATAATAGACAGCTACAATATACATGTACAATAGACATCTATAATAGACAGCTACAGTAGACAGTTACAATATACAGTTATAATAGACATCTATAATAGACAGCTACAATAGACAGTTATAATAGACATCTATAATAGACAGCTACAGTAGACAGTTACAATATACATGTACAATAGACATCTATAATAGACATCTACAATAGACAGCTACAATATACATGTACAATAGACATATATAATAGACATCTACAATAGACAGCTACAATATACATGTACAATAGACATCTATAATAGACATCTATAATAGACAGCTATAATAGACAGCTACAATATACATGTACAATAGACATCTATAATAGACAGCTATAATAGACAGCTACAATATACATGTACAATAGACATCTATAATAGACAGCTAATATACATGTACAATAGACATCTATAATAGACATCTACAATAGACAGTTACAATATACATGTACAATAGACAGTCTATAATAGACATCTACAATAGACAGTTACATCTATAATAGACAGCTAGAGTACAATATACAGTCAATAGACAATAGACAGCTACAATAGACAGTTATAATAGACATCTATAATAGACAGCTACAGTAGACAGTTACAATATACAGTTACAATAGACATCTATAATAGACAGCTACAATAGACAGTTACAATAGACATGTACAATAGAGATCAGCTACAATATACAGTTACAATAGACATCTATAATAGACAGCTACAATAGACAGTTACAATATACATGTACAATAGACATCTATAATAGACAGCTACAATATACATGTACAATAGACATATATAATAAACATCTACAATAGACAGCTACAATATACATGTACAATAGACATCTATAATAGACATCTATAATAGACAGCTATAATAGACAGCTACAATATACATGTACAATAGACATCTATAATAGACAGCTATAATAGACAGCTACAATATACATGTACAATAGACATCTATAATAGACAGCTACAATATACATGTACAATAGACATCTATAATAGACAGCTACAGTAGACAGTTACAATATACATGTACAATAGACATCTATAATATACATCTACAATAGACAGTTACAATATACATCTACAATAGACAGTTACAATATACATCTACAATAGACAGTTACAATAGACATCTATAATAGACAGCTAGAGTAGACAGCTACAATATACAGTTACAATAGACATCTGTAATAGACAGCTATAATAGACATCTATAATAGACAGCTACAGTAGACAGTTACAATATACAGTTACAATAGACATCTATAATAGACAGCTACAATAGACAGTTACAATAGACATGTACAATAGACATCTATAATAGACAGCTACAGTAGACAGTTACAATATACAGTTACAATAGACATCTATAATAGACAGCTACAATAGACAGACAATCTATACAATAGACATATCTACAATAGACAGCTACAATATACATGTTATAATAGACATCTATAATAGACAGCTACAATAGACAGTACAATATACATGTACAATAGACATCTATAATAGACATCTACAATAGACAGCTACAATATACATGTACAATAGACATATATAATAGACATCTACAATAGACAGCTACAATATACATGTACAATAGACATCTATAATAGACATCTATAATAGACAGCTATAATAGACAGCTACAATAGACAGTACAATAGACATCTACAATAGACATCTATAATAGACAGCTAGAGCTACAATATACAGTTACAATAGACATCTATAATAGACAGCTACAATAGACAGTTATAATAGACATCTATAATAGACAGCTACAGTAGACAGTTACAATATACATGTACAATAGACATCTATAATAGACAGCTACAATAGACAGCTACAATATACATGTACAATATACATCTATAATAAACATCTACAATAGACAGCTACAATATACATGTACAATAGACATCTATAATAGACATCTATAATAGACAGCTATAATAGACAGCTACAATATACATGTACAATAGACATCTATAATAGACAGCTATAATAGACATGTACAATAGACATCTATAATAGACATACAATATACATGTACAATAGACATCTATAATAGACATCTACAATAGACAGCTACAATATACATGTACAATAGACATCTATAATAGACATCTACAATAACAGTTACAATATACATGTACAATAGACATTACAATAGACATCTACAATAGACAGTTACAATAGACATCTATAATAGACATCTACAATAGACAGCTACAATAGACATCTACAATAGACAGCTATAAATAGACAGCTACAACATCTATAATAGACAGACAGTTACAATATACATGTACAATAGACATCTATAATAGACAGCTACAATAGACAGCTACAATATACAATAGACATCTATAATAGACAGCTACAGTAGACAGTTACAATATACATGTACAATAGACATCTATAATATACATCTACAATAGACAGTTACAATAGACATCTATAATAGACAGCTATAATAGACAGCTACAATATACATGTACAATAGACATCTATAATAGACAGCTACAATAGAAGTAGAATATACAGACTTACAATATACAGTCTACAATAGACATACAATAGACATCTATAATAGACAGCTAGAGTAGACAGCTACAATATACAGTTACAATAGACATCTATAATAGACAGCTACAATAGACAGATAATAGACATCTATAATAGACAGCTACAGTAGACAGTTACAATATACATGTTACAATAGACATCTATAATAGACATGCTACAATAGACAGTTACAATATACATCTATAATAGACATCTATAATAGACAGCTACAATAGACAGCTACAATATACATTACAATAGACATCTATAATAGACAGCTATAATAGACAGCTACAATATACATCTACAATAGACATCTATAATAGACAATAGACAGCTACAGTACAATATACAGTTATAATAGACATCTATAATAGACAGCTAATAGACAATAGACATCTATAATAGACAGCTACAATAGACAGCTACAATATACATGTACAATATACATCTATAATAGACATCAATATACATGTACAATAGACATATATAATAAACATCTACAATAGACAGCTACAATATACATGTACAATAGACATCTATAATAGACATCTATAATAGACAGCTATAATAGACAGCTACAATATACATGTACAATAGACATCTATAATAGACAGCTATAATAGACAGCTACAATATACATGTACAATAGACATCTATAATAGACAGCTACAGTAGACAGTTACAATATACATGTACAATAGACATCTATAATATACATCTACAATAGACAGTTACAATATACATCTACAATAGACAGTTACAATATACATCTACAATAGACAGTTACAATAGACATCTATAATAGACAGCTAGAGTAGACAGCTACAATATACAGTTACAATAGACATCTGTAATAGACAGCTACAATAGACAGTTATAATAGACATCTATAATAGACAGCTACAGTAGACAGTTACAATATACAGTTACAATAGACATCTATAATAGACAGCTACAATAGACAGTTACAATAGACATGTACAATAGACATCTATAATAGACAGCTACAGTAGACAGTTACAATATACAGTTACAATAGACATCTATAATAGACAGCTACAATAGACAGCTACAATATACATGTACAATAGACATCTATAATAAACATCTACAATAGACATCTACAATATACATGTACAATAGACATATATAATAAACATCTATAATAGACAGCTACAATAGACAGTACAATATACATGTATAATAGACATCTATAATAGACAGCTATAATAGACAGCTACAATATACATGTACAATAGACATCTATAATAGACATCTATAATAGACAGCTACAATATACATGTACAATAGACATCTATAATAGACAGCATATAATAGACAGATATAGACAGTTACAATATACATGTACAATAGACATCTATAATATACATCTACAATAGACAGTTACAATATACATCTATAATAGACAGTTACAATAGACATCTACAATAGACAGTTACAATAGACATCTATAATACATAGACAGTTACAATAGACAGTTACAATAGACATCTGTACATAGACAGCTACAATATACAGTTACAATAGACATCTATAATAGACAGCTACAGTAGACAGTTACAATATACAGTTACAATAGACATCTATAATAGACAGCTACAATAGACAGCTACAATAGACAGTTATAATAGACATCTATAATAGACAGCTACAGTAGACAGTTACAATATACATGTACAATAGACATCTATAATAGACATCTACAATAGACAGCTACAATATACATGTACAATAGACATAGACAGCTACAATAGACATGTACAATAGACAGTTATAATAGACATCTATAATAGACATGTACAATAGACATCTATAATAGACATCTATAATAGACATCTACAATAGACAGCTACAATATACATGTACAATAGACATCATCTATAACAGCTACAATATACATGTACAATAGACATCTATAATAGACA
>NW_027036787.1:0-15839 GCF_034236695.1 Oncorhynchus nerka | reverse complement strand
GACATGCAGTATATGAAACATGCAGTATATGAGACATGCAGTATATGAACCTGCAGTATATGAGACATGCAGTATATTAGACATGCAGTATATGAAACATGCAGTATATGTACATGCAGTATATGAGACATGCAGTATATGAGACATGCAGTATATGCAACATGCAGTATATGAGACATGGAGTATGAGACATGCAGTATATGAAACATGCAGTATATGAGACATGCAGTATATGACACATGCAGTATATGAAACATGCAGTATATGAGACATGCAGTATGAGACATGCAGTATATGAGACATGCAGTATATTAGACATGCAGTATATGAAACATGCAGTATATGTACATGCAGTATATGAGACATGCAGTATATGAGACATGCAGTATATGAACATGCATACAGATACATGAGATATGACATGCAGTATATGGACATGCAGTATGAGACATGCAGTATATGAGACATGCAGTATATGAACATGCAGTATATGAAACATGCAGTATATGAGACATGCAGTATATGAGAACATGCAGTATATGAGACATGCAGTATATGAGACATGCAGTATATGAAACATGCAGTATATGAGACATGCAGTATATGAACATGCAATATATGAAACATGCAGTATATGAAACATGCGTATATGAACATGCAGTATATGAGACATGCAGTATATGAGACATGCAGTATATGAGACATGCAGTATATGTACATGCAGTATATGAAACATGCAGTATATGAAACATGCAGTATATGAAACATGCAGTATATGTACATGCAGTATATGAGACATGCAGTATATGAAACATGCAGTATATGAGAAACATGCAGTATATGAGACATGCAGTATATGTGACATGCAGTATATGAAACATGCAGTATATGAAACATGCAGTATATGAAACATGCAGTATATGAAACATGCAGTATATGAGACATGCAGTATATGAGACATGCAGTATATGAGACATGCAGTATATGAAACATGCAGTATATGAGACATGCAGTATATGTACATGCAGTATATGAGACATGCAGTATATGAGACATGCAGTATATGAAACATGCAGTATATGAAACATGCAGTATATGAGACATGCAGTATATGAGACATGCAGTATATGAGACATGAGTATGAGACATGCAGTATATGAAACATGCAGTATATGAGACATGCAGTATATGAGACATGCAGTATATGAAACATGCAGTATATGAGACATGCAGTATGAAACATGCAGTATATGAGACATGCAGTATGAGACATGCAGTATATGAAACATGCAGTATATGAGACATGCAGTATATGAAACATGCCGTATATGAGACATGCAGTATATGAGACATGCAGTATATGAAACATGCAGTATATGAGACATGCAGTATATGTACATGCAGTATATGAGACATGCAGTATATGATACATGCAGTATGAGACATGCAGTATATGAGACATGCAGTATATGAGACATGCAGTATATGAAACATGCAGTATGAGACATGCAGTATATGAAACATGCAGTATATGAGACATGCAGTATATGAGACATGCAGTATATGAAACATGCAGTATATGAGACATGCAGTATATGAGACATGCAGTATATGAGACATGCAGTATATGAAACATGCAGTATATGAGACATGCAGTATATGAACATGCAGTATATGAGAAATGCAGTATATGAGACATGCAGTATATGAAACATGCAGTATATTAAACATGCAGTATATGAGACATGCAGTATGAGACATGCAGTATATGAAACATGCAGTATATGAGACATGCAGTATATGAAACATGCAGTACATGAGATATGCAGTATATGAACATGCAGTATATGAGAATTGCAGTATATGAACATGCAGTATATGAAACATGCAGTATATGAACATGCAGTATATGAAACATGCCGTATATGAGACATGCAGTATATGAAACATGCAATATATGAGACATGCAGTATATGAACCTGCAGTATATGAAACATTCAGTATATGAGACATGCAGTATATGAACATGCAATATATGAAACATGCAGTATATGAAACATGCAGTATATGAACCTGCAGTATATGAGACATGCAGTATATTAGACATGCAGTATATGAGACATGCAGTATATGTGCATGCAGTATATGAAACATGCAGTATATGAAACATGCAGTATATGTAACATGCAGTATATGAAACATGCAGTATATGAAACATGCAGTATATGAAACATGCAGTATATGAAACATGCAGTATATGAAACATGCAGTATATGAACATGCAGTATATGAAACATGCAGTATATTAAACATGCAGTATATTAAACATGCAGTATATGAGACATGCAGTATATGTGCATGCAGTATATGAAACATGCAGTATATGAAACATGCAGTATATGAAACATGTAGTATATGAAACATGCAGTATATGAGACATGCAGTATATGAAACATGCAGTATATGAGACATGCAGTATATGAAACATGCAGTATATGAGACATGCAGTATATGAACCTGCAGTATATGAGACATGCAGTATATTAGACATGCAGTATATGAAACATGCAGTATATGTACATGAAGTATATGAGACATGCAGTATATGAGACATGCAGTATATGCAACATGCAGTATATGAGACATGGAGTATGAGACATGCAGTATATGAAACATGCAGTATATGAGACATGCAGTATATGACACATGCAGTATATGAAACATGCAGTATATGAGACATGCAGTATGAAACATGCAGTATATGAGACATGCAGTATGAGACATGCAGTATATGAAACATGCAGTATATGAGACATGCAGTATATGAAACATGCCGTATATGAGACATGCAGTATATGAGACATGCAGTATATGTACATGCAGTATGTGAGACATGCATACGTATATGAGACATGCAGTATATGAGACATGCAGTATGCAGCATGAAACATGCAGTATATGAGACATGCAGTATATGAAATGCATGCAGTATATGAGACATGCAGTATATGTACATGCAGTATATGAGACATGCAGTATATGAGAAATGCAGTATATTAAACATGCAGTATATGATACATGCAGTATGAGACATGCAGTATATGAGACATGCAGTATATGAGACATGCAGTATATGAAACATGCAGTATGAGACATGCAGTATGAGACATGCAGTATATGAAACATGCAGTATATGAGACATGCAGTATATGAGACATGCAGTATATGAAACATGCAGTATATGAGAGACATGCAGTATACACATGCAGTATATGAGAACAGTATATTAGACATGCAGTATATGAAACATGCACATGCAGTATATGAGACATGCAGTATATGAGACATGCAGTATATGCAACATGCAGTATATGAGACATGGACATGCAGTATATGAAACATGCAGACATGCAGTATATGACACATGCAGTATATGTACATGCAGTATATGAGACATGCAGTATATGAGACATGCAGTATATGCATGCACATGCAGTATATGAGACATGGTATATGTATGAGACATGCAGTATATGAAACATGCAGTATATGAGAATGCAGTATATGACACATGCAGTATATGAAACATGCAGTATATGAACATGCAGTATATGAAACATGCAGTATATGAGACATGCAGTATATGAGAATTGCTGTATATGAACATGCAGTATATGAGACATGCAGTATATGAACATGCAGTATATGAGAATTGCAGTATATGAACATGCAGTATAGAACATGCAGTATATGAACATGCAGTATGAAACATGCCGTATATGAGACATGCAGTATATGAAACATGCAATATATGAGACATGCAGTATATGAACCTGCAGTATATGAAACATTCAGTATATGAGACATGCAGTATATGAACATGCAATATATGAAACATACAGTATATAGAAACATGCAGTATATGAACCTGCAGTATAGGTATGCAGTATATTAGACATGCAGTATATGAGACATGCAGTATATGTGCATGCAGTATATGAAACATGCAGTATATGAAACATGCAGTATATGTACATGCAGTATATGAAACATACAGTATATGAAACATGCAGTATATGAAACATGCAGTACATGAAACATGCAGTATATGTACATGCAGTATATGAAACATGCAGTATATGAAACATGCAGTACATGAGATATGCAGTATATGAACATGCAGTATATTAGACATGCAGTATATGAGACATGCAGTATATGTGCATGCAGTATATGAAACATGCAGTATATGAAACATGCAGTATATGAAACATGTAGTATATGAAACATGCAGTATATGAGACATGCAGTATATGAACCTGCAGTATATGAGACATGCAGTATATTAGACATGCAGTATATGAAACATGCAGTATATGTACATGCAGTATATGAGACATGCAGTATATGAGACATGCAGTATATGCAACATGCAGTATATGAGACATGGAGTATGAGACATGCAGTATATGAAACATGCAGTATATGAGACATGCAGTATATGACACATGCAGTATATGAAACATGCAGTATATGAGACATGCAGTATGAGACATGCAGTATATGAGACATGCAGTATATGTACATGCAGTATATGAGACATGCAGTATATTAGACATGCAGTATATGAAACATGCAGTATATGTACATGCAGTATATGAGACATGCAGTATATGAGACATGCAGTATATGCAACATGCAGTATATGAGACATGGAGTATGAGACATGCAGTATATGAAACATGCAGTATATGAGACATGCAGTATATGACACATGCAGTATATGAAACATGCAGTATATGAGACATGCAGTATGAGACATGCAGTATATGAGACATGCAGTATATGTACATGCAGTATATGAGACATGCAGTATATGAGACATGCAGTATATGAAACATGCAGTATATGAGACATGCAGTATGAGACATGCAGTATATGAAACATGCAGTATATGAGACATGCAGTATATGAAACATGCCGTATATGAGACATGCAGTATATGAGACATGCAGTATATGAAACATGCAGTATATGAGACATGCAGTATATGTACATGCAGTATATGAGACATGCAGTATATGAGACATGCAGTATATGAGACATGCAGTATATGAAACATGCAGTATGAGACATGCAGTATATGAAACATGCAGTATATGAGACATGCAGTATATGAGAGAAATACAGTATATTAAACATGCAGTATATGATACATGCAGTATGAGACATGCAGTATATGAGACATGCAGTATATAGGACATGCAGCATATAGAGCATACAGTATGAGACATGCAGTATATGAAACATGCAGTATATGAGACATGCAGTATATGAGACATGCAGTATATGAAACATGCAGTATATGAGACATGCAGTATATGTACATGCAGTATATGAAACATGTAGTATATGAAACATGCAGTATATGAGACATGCAGTATATGAACCTGCAATATGAGACATACAGTATAATAGACATGCAGTACTAATGAAACATGCAGTATATGTACATGCAGTATATGAGACATGCAGTATATGAGACATGCAGTATATGCAACATGCAGTATATGAGACATGGAGTATGAAACATGCAGTATATGATACATGCAGTATGAGACATGCAGTATATGAGACATGCAGTATATGAGACATGCAGTATATGAAACATGCAGTATGATGCAGTATATGAAAACAGTATATGAGACATGCAGTATATGAGACATGCAGTATATGAAACATGCAGTATATGAGACATGCAGTATATGTAAACATGCAGTATATGAGACATGCAGTATAAGGAGAAAATGCAGTATATTAAACATGCAGTATATGAGACATGCAGTATGAGACATGCAGTATATGAAACATGCAGTATATGAGACATGCAGTATATGAAACATGTAGTACATGAGATATGCAGTATATGAACATGCAGTATATGAGAATTTTTGTAGTATATGAACATGCAGTTTATGAAACATGCAGTATATGTACATGCAGTATATGAACATGTCAGAGGCGAGACATGCATATGAAACATGCAATATATGAGATATGCAGTATATGAACCTGCAGTATATGAAACATTCAGTATATGAGACATGCAGTATATGAACATGCAATATATGAAACATGCAGTATATGAAACATGCAGTATATGAACCTGCAGTATATGAGACATGCAGTATATTAGACATGCAGTATATGAGACATGCAGTATATGTGCATGCAGTATATGAAACATGCAGTATATGTACATGCAGTATATGAAACATACAGTATATGAACCATGCAGTATATGAAACATGCAGTATATGAAACATGCAGTATGAGACATGCAGTATATGAAACATGCAGTATATGTACATGTAGTATATGAGACATGCAGTATATGAGACATGCACTCACACACATGCACAGACACGTCATGTCTGATTACCATTATATGCATTCTAAATAGTAACCTTGTGTACGTGAAATTTTGAAAAATAAGTATGCTTTAAATGCCAGAATGTTATTCATTTTCGCAGGTACTCACTCGCGCGCAATGCACACACATAAACACACACACACACACACTGTACAGCCGACCATGCGTTTACAGCCGTACAGGCCGACCATGCGTTTACATTTGACATTTTAGTCATTTAGCAGATACTTTTATTTATACAATCTATACACATGAGTGATTTGAGGGACATAACAAGTGCCTTGACAGTGCTGAACACTTCTCAGAGCATGTGGAGACATTTTCTTTTCCCTTTCTTTCCTTTGGAACAGTTTAGTCCCAGTGTTAGCCCAGCCTCTCCGCACTTCTCTCACACACACCTGTTCAATTCACCGTCTGAACATTGTCTTGTTCTGGTGCTGACACAGCCTTTCTGTCTTTCTGTCTGTCTGTCTGTCTGTCTGTCTGTCTGTCTGTCTGTCTGTCTGTCTGTCTGTCTGTCTGTCTGTCTGTCTGTTTGTATGTCTGTCTTTCTGTCTGCCTTTCTGTCTGTCTGTCTGTCTGTCTGTCTGTCTGTCTGTCTGTCTGTCTGTCTGTCTGTCTGTCTGTCTGTCTTTCTGTCTGTCTGTCTGTCTTGTCTTGTCTTTCTGTCTTTCAGTCTGTCTGTCTGTCTGTCTGTCTGTCTGTCTGTCTGTCTGTCTTTCTGTCTGTCTGTCTTTCTGTCTGTCTTGTCTTTCTTCTTTTCTGTCTTTCTGTCTGTCTTTCTGTCTTTCTTTGCTGTCTGTCTGTCTGTCTGTCTGTCTGTCTGTCTGTCTGTCTGTCTGTCTGTGTCTGTCTGTCTGTCTGTCTGTCTGTCTGTCTGTCTGTTTGTATGTCTGTCTTCTGTCTACCTTTCTGTCTTTCTGTCTGTCTTTCTCTCTGCCTTCCTGTCTTTCTGTCTGTCTGTCTGTCTGTTTGTATGTCTGTCTTCTGTCTACCTTTCTGTCTTTCTGTCTGTCTGTCTTTCTCTCTGTCTGTCTGTCTGTCTGTCTGTCTGTCTGTCTGTCTGTCTGTCTGTCTGTCTGTCTGTCTGTCTTTTTGTCTGTCTGTCTGTCTTTTTGTCTGTCTGTCTTTCTGTTTTTCTGTTTTATCTTTGTCTTTCTTTCTTTCTGTCTTTCTTGTCAATAAACAAGCATCATAGCTGTTTTTCTATCACTAGATGAATAATATACAGTAGTCAGACATTTGGCTTTTGATACAAAATTAGATTAACCAATTTGACTTGTCACTCAATGTCTGTTTGTTGACCTTAGCTAGACTATAGTGACAGGGAGAAATGTATGTTTTAAAAGCCTACTTTGCCTAAATTCAAGCCATTTCCTAATTTAGGGGTATTTATCTCTTGGCGTCAGCCAGGGACACTTAGGTATTGTGGAGCTGAGTTTGTCAAAATACATTCCCCCGTCTACCGCCAGTGGAGAGTGACAAGCGTATTTAATACACCCTGATTCGTCTACAGGGTGAACACTTAAAACCAAGGACTCCAGCAGCATTGGAGAACGGTCCAGAACATGTTGGAGATGCACTTCTACCGTCACTGACTATAGTGTACATTCAAGTTAAGGGCACACACACATTCATCAAGTAGTTTAGGAAGATTTAGGTCTTGGGTTTGGAAGGGGGGTCATAGAGTCATTCACAGGTTAAATGTGAGGTAAAGTATAACAGTGATGTACAGAGAGGGTTAAAGCTGGATTGTTTCACAGCTGTAGTCATACTAGGACTAGGACTAGGACTAGCAGTAGGACCAGGACTAGGACCAGCACTAGCACTAGGACTAGGACTAGGACTAGCAGTAGGACTAGGACTAGGACTGGGACTAGCAGTAGGAGTCACACTGCCGTGTTGGTGCTCTCCCACTTGTGTTCTTTAGACTCTCAGGCCATGCTAGATATCTCTAGACCAGTACTAGACTCCAGGTTAGATATCTCCTAGACCAGTACTAGGCTCAGGTAGATATCTCCTAGACCAGTACTAGGCTCAGGTTAGATATCTCCTAGACCAGTACTAGGCTCAGGTTAGATATTCCCTGTACTAGCACTAGGCTCAGACAGAGATCTCCTAGACTAGCACTAGACTCAGGTTAGATATCTCCTGAACACCACCAGACTCAGGTAAGATATCTCCTAGACTAGCACTAGACTCGTGTTGTGATATCTCCCAGACCAGCACTAGGCCTGCCAGATATCTCCTGGACTAGCACTAGGCTCAGGTTAGATATCTCATAAACTAGCACTAGGCTCAGGTTAGATATATCCTAGACTAGCACTAAGCTCAGGTTAGATATCTCATAAACTAGCACTAGGCTCAGGTTAGATATCTCATAAACTAGCACTAGGCTCAGGTTACATATCTCCTGGACTAGCACTAGGCTCAGGTTAGATATATCGTAGACTAGCACTAAGCTCAGGTTAGATATCTCCTGAACTAGCACTAGGCTCAGGTTAGATATCTCCTGGAACAGCACTAGACCCAGGTTAGATATATCCTGGAACAGCACTAGGCTCCGGTTAGATATCTCCTGGAACAGCACTAGGATCAGGTTAGATATCTCCTGGAACAGCACTAGGCTCAGGTTAGAGGACACCAGAGCAAAGCATGTGATATAGACCTCATAGCAATAATTTTTCTGTCCACCTACTGGGAGGTCATGGCATTACAGGAGAAGGAATGAGTGACTCCTCTTGCAGAGTTTGGCTTGTCTATATATTTGCATACTAGACTTCTACTGCAGAGCTTTGCTTGTCTATATATTTGCATACTAGACTTCTACTGCAGAGCTTGGGTGGTCTACATATTTGCATACTAGACTTCTACTGCAGAGCTTGGATGGTCTACATATTTGCATACTGGACTTCTACTGTACACAGTACAGTATGACCATACTAGAGACACATATTTCCTTCAGATTGCACAGACACACAAACAATTCAAAACTTGTTCACACACATATAAGCCTTGCTGCAAACAGACTCATTCACAGACCCACACACACTTATTAATGTATACATCTCTCTCTCTGTCCCTCTCTCACTCCCTCTTTCTCTATATATCTCTTTGTCTGTCTGTCTGTTTGTCTCTATCTCTCTCACGTTTTCTCTCTTTGTATATCTCACTCATCTCTCATCTCTCCTCCTCTCTACCTCTCTCTACGTCTGGCTATCCACCCTCTCTCCTCTCTACGTCTGGCTATCCACCCTCTCCTCTCTACGTCTGGCTATCCACCCTCTCTCCTCTCTACGTCTGGCTATCCACCCTCTCTCCTCTCTACGTCTGGTTATTCTCTCTCTCTCTCTCTCTCTCTCTACTCCTACTCTCCTCCTCTCTCTCCTTCTCGTATCTCACTCCTCTAGTCTTCCTTCCTCTCTACGTCTGACTATCCACCCTCTCCTCTCTACGTCTGACTATCCACCCTCTCCTCTCTACGTCGGCTATCCACCCTCTCTCTCTACGCCTGGCTATCCACCCTGCCTCTCTCCTCTCTACTCTCTCGTCCCGTGGCTATCCACCCTCTCTCCTCTCTACGTCTGGTTATCCACCTCTCTCTCCTCTCTACGTCTCATATCTCACTCTCTCTCCTCCCTCTACGTCTGGCTATCCACCCTCTCTCCTCTCTACGTCTGGTTATTCTCTCTCTCTCTCTCTCGTCTGCCTATCTACTCTCTTCACTCTCTCCTTCCTGGTCTCTCTTGCTCATCCTCTCCTCTCGTCTGGCTATCCACCCTCTCTCTCTCTTGCTACCCTCTCCTCTCTCGCCTTGCTATTCACCCTCTTCCTCTCTATCGTCTGACTATCCACCCTCTCTCCTCTCTACGCCTGGCTATCCACCCTCTCTCTCTCTACGTCAGCTATCCACCTCTCTCCTCTCTACGTCTTGCTATCCACCTCTCTCTCTCTACGTCTGGCTATCTATCTCATGCCTCGTCTGGCTATCCACTCTCCTCTTTCTACGTCTATTATCCACCCTCTCTCCCTCTCTACGTCTGGCTATCCACCCTCTCTCCTCTCTACGCCTGGTTATTCTCTCTCTCTCTCTCTCTCTCTCTCTCTCTCTCTCTCTCTCTCTCTCTCTCTCTCTCTCTCTCTATCGTCTCTGCGCTATCTCACCCTCTCTCTCTACGTCTGGCTATCCACCCTCTCTCTCTCTACGTCTGGCTATCCACCTCTCTTCCTCTCTACGTCTGGCTATCCACCTCTCTCTCCTCTCTACGTCTGGCTATCCACCCTCTCTCCTCTCTACGTCTGGCTATCCACCCTCTCTCTCTCACTCACCCTCTCCTCTCTACGCCTGGCTATCCACCTCTCCTCTCACGTCTGGCTAACCTCTCCTCTCTACGCCTGGCTATCCACCCTCTCTCTCTCTACGTCTGGCTATCCACCTCTCTCTCCTCTCTCTCGTCTGGTTATTCTCTCTCTCTCTCTCTCTCTCTCTCTCTTCTCTCTTCTCCCTTCTCCCTCTCATGCTCATCTACTATACCTCCTCTCTATATCTGGCTATCCACCCTTCTCTCTCGTCTGGCTATCCACCCTCCTCTCTACGTCTGGCTATCCACTCTCTCTCCTCTCTACGTCTGGCTATCTTCTCCTCTCTCTCATCTCTCTCTCTCTTCTCCTCTCTCTCGTCTCTTCTATCCTCTCTCTCTCCCTTCTCTACGTCTGGCTATCCACCCTCTCCTACTCTCTCTGTCTATCCACCCTCTTTGGCTATCCACCCTTCTTCCTTTCTACGTCTGGCTATCCACCCTCTCTCCTCTCTACGCCTGGCTATCCACCCTCTCTCCTCTCACGCCTGGGCTATCCACCCTCTCCTCTCTACGTCTGGCTATCCACCCTCTCTCCTCTCTACGTCTGGTTATCTTCTCTACGCGCCTCCGCTATCCACCCTTCCTCTCTACGTCTGGCTATCCACCCTCTCCTCTCACGTCTGGCTATCCACCCTCTCCCTCTCTATGTCTGGCTATCCACCCCCTCCTCTCTATGTCTGGTTATTCTCTCTCTCTCTCTCTGGCTATCCTACGCCTCTCTCTTCTCTCTCCTCTCTTTTCTCTCGTCTGGCTATCCACCCTCTCCCTCTATGTCTCTCCACCTCTCTCCTCTCTACGTCTGGCTATCCACCCTTCTCCTCTACGTCTGGCTATCCACCCTCTCCCTCTCTACGTCTGGTTATCCACCCTCTCCTTTCACGTCTGGCTATCCACCCTCTCTCCTCTCTACGTCTGGCTATCCACCCTTCCTTCTCTACGTCTGGCTATCCACCCCTCTCTCCCCTTCTGGCTATCCACCCTCTCCTCTCTAATGCCTGGCTATCCACCCTCTCCTCTCTACGTCTGGCTATCCACCTCTCCTCTCTCTGGCTATCCACCCTCCTTCCTTTCTACGTCTGGCTATCCACCTCCCTCTATGTCTGGCTATCCACCCTCTCTCTACTACATTATTCCTCTCTTCCTTCTCTCTCTCTGGTTATTCTCTCTCTTTCTCTACTCTCTCTCCCTCTCTCTACGTCTGGCTATCCACCCTCTCCTCTATCCACCCTCTCCTCTCACGTTTGGTTATCCACCCTCTCCCTCTCTGTCTGGTTATGCACCCCCCTCTCTCACTTCTCTCTCTACGTCTGGTATCCATCGTCTGGCTATCCACCTCTCTCTACGTCTCTCCACCCTCTCCTCTCTATGTCTGGTTATCCACCATCCCCTTCTGTGTCTGGTTATCCACCCTCCTCTCTGTCGTGTTATCCACCCTCCTCTTCTGTCTGGTTATCCACCATCCTCCACCTCTCTCTCACGCCTGGCTATCCACCCTCCCCTCTCTCTCTGTCTGGTTATCCACCTCCCTCTTCTCTGTCTGGTTGTCCACCCATCCCCTCTCTGGCTCACTCTCTGTCTGGTTATCTCTCTCTCTCTCTCTCTCTCCTCTCCTCTCTCTCTCTCTCTCCCTCTCTCTCTCCCTCTCTCTCGTCTGGTTACCCTCCACTCTCTCGTCTGGCTATCACTCTCTCTCTCTGTCTGGTTATCCACCCCTCCTCTCTCTGTCTGGTCATCACCTCTCTCTCTCGTTATCCACCTCCTCTCTCTCTGTCTGGTTATCCACCCTCCTCTCTCTCTGTCTGGTTATCCACCCTCCTCTCTCTCTGTCTGGTTATCCACCCCTCTCCTCTCTCTGTCTGGTTATCCACCATCCTCTGTCTGGTTATCCACCCTCCTCGCTCTCTGTGTCTGGTTATCCACCCTCCTCTCTCTCTGTCGTGTCTATCCACCCTCCCCTCTCCTCTGTCTGGTTTTCCACTCTCTCTCTTCTGTCGGTTATCCACCCTCCTCCTGTCTGGTTATCCACCTCCCTCTCTGTCTGGTTATCCACCTCCCTCCTCTCTCTGTCTGGTTATCCACCATCCTTCTCTGTGTCTGGTTATCCACCCTCCTCTCTGTGTCTGGTTATCCACCCTCCTCTCTCTGTCTTGTCTGGTTATCCACCGCCTCTCTCTCTGTCTGGTTATCCACCCTCCTCCTTCTCTGTCTGGTTTTCCACCCTCTCTGTCTATCACCCCATCTTCTCTCTCTGTCTGGTTATCCACCCTCCTCTCTCTCTGTCTGGTTATCCACCCCCTCTCTCTGTCTGCTATCCACCCTCCTCTCTCTGTCTGGTTATCCACCCCTCCCCTTTCTCTGTCTGGTTATCCACCCTCCTCTCTCTGTGTCTGGTTATCCACCCTCCTCTCTCTCTCTGTCTGGCTATCCACCCTCCTCTCTTCTGTGTCTGGTTATCCACCTCATCCCCTTTCTCTGTCTGGTTATCCACCCTCCTCTCTGTGTCTGGTTATCCACTTCTCCTCTCTTGTCTGGCTATCCACCCCCTTTCTCTCTGTCTGGTTATCCACCATCCACCTTCTCTCTGTCTGGTCCACCTTCCCTCTATGTCTGGTTATCCACCCTCCTCTCTCTCTCTGTCTGGTTATCCACCATCCCTCTGTGTTCTGGTTATCCACCCTCCTCTCTGGCTATTCCACCCTCCTCTCTCTGTCTGGTTATCCACCATCCTCTTTCATCTCTGTGTCTGGTTATCCACCCTCCTGTCTCTGTGTCTGGTTATCCACCCTCCCCCTCTCTGTCTGGCTATCCACCTTCCCCTCTCTGTGTCTGGTTATCCACCCTCCTCTCTCTGTCTGGTTATCTCTCTCTGTCTGGTTATCCACCCCACTCTCTGTCTGGTTATCCACCCCTGCCTCTCTCTCTCAGTCTGGTTTTATCCACCTGCCTCTCTCTCATCCACCCTACTCTCTGTGTCTGGTTATCCACCCTCCCCTCTCTCTCTCTCTGTCTGTTATCCAACCTACTTTCTGTCTGAATTTATCCACCCTACTCTCTCTGTCTGATTATCCACCCTCCCTCTCTATGTCTGGTTATCCACCCTCCCCTCTCTCTCTGTCTGGTTATCCACCCTACTCTCTGTGTCTGGTTAAGCAACCTCCCCTCTCTATGTCTGGTTATCCACCCTCCTCTCTCTGTCTGGTTATCCACCATCCTTTCTCTGTGTCTGGTTATCCACCCTCCTCTCTCTCTGTCTGGTTATCCACCCTCCTCTCTCTCTGTCTGGTTATCCACCCTCCTCTCTCTCTGTGTCTGGTTATCCACCCTCCCTCTCTCTGTCTGGTTATCCACCCTCCCTCTCTCTGTCTGGTTATCCACCATCCTCTCTCTCTGTCTGGTTTATCCACCCTCCTCTCTCTGTCTGGTTATCCACCCTCTCTCTCTCTGTGTCTGGTTATCCACCCTCCTCTCTCTCTGTCTGGTTATCCACCATCCTCTCTCTCTGTCTGGTTATCCACCCTCCTCTCTCTGTCTGGTTTATCCACCCTCCCTCTCTCTCTGTCTGGTTATCCACCTTCCTCTCTCTGTGTCTGGTTATCCACCCTCCTCTCTCTCTGTCTGGTTATCCACCTCCACTCTCTCTGTCTGGTTATCCACCCTGCCCTCTCTCTCTGTCTGGTTATCCACCCTACTCTCTGTGTCTGGTTATCCACCCTCCTCTCTCTCTGTCTGGTTATCCACCCTCCTCTCTCTGTCTGGTTATCCACCCTCTCTCTCTGTGTCTGGTTATCCACCCTCCTCTCTCTGTGTCTGGTTATCCACCCTCCTCTCTCTCTCTGTCTGGTTATCCACCCTCCTCTCTCGTGTCTGGTTATCCACCCTCCCTCTCTATGTCTGGTTATCCACCCTCCTCTCTCTGTCTGGTTATCCACCATCCTCTCTCTGTGTCTGGTTATCCACCCTCCTCTCTCTCTGTCTGGTTATCCACCCTCCTCTCTCTCTGTCTGGTTATCCACCCTCCTCTCTCTCTGTCTGGTTATCCACCATCCTCCTCTCTCTGTCTGGTTATCCACCCTCCCTCTCTCTGTCTGGTTATCCACCCTCCCTCTCTCTCTGTCTGGTTATCCACCCTCCTCTCTCTCTGTCTGGTTATCCACCCTCCTCTCTCTCTGTCTGGTTTATCCACCCTCTCTCTCTGTCTGGTTATCCACCCTCCTCTCTCTGTCTGGTTATCCACCTCCTATCTCCTCTCTGTCTGGTTATCCACCCTCCTCTCTCTTGTCTGGTTATCCACCCTCCTCTCTATGTCTGGTTATCCACCCTCCCTCTCTCTGTGTCTGGTTATCCACCCTCCCTCTCTCTGTCTGGTTATCCACCCTCCCTCTCTCTGTCTGGTTATCCACCCTCCCTCTCTCTCTGTCTGGTTATCCACCCTCCTCTCTCTGTCTGGTTATCCACCCTCCTCTCTCTCTGTCTGCGTTATCCACCCTCCTCTCTCTCTGTCTGGTTATCCACCCTCCCTCTCTCTGTCTGGTTATCCACCCTCCCCTCTCTCTGTCTGGTTATCCACCCTCCTCTCTGTCTGGTATCCACCCTCCTCTCTCTCTGTCTGGTTATCCACCTCCTCTCTCTCTGTCTGGTTATCCACCTCTCCTCTCTCTGTCTGGTTATCCACCCTCCTGCTCTCTCTGTGTCTGGTTATCCACCCTCCTCTTCTCTGTCTTGTCTGAAGATTATCCACCCTCACTTCTCTTTGTCTGGATATCCACCCTCTCTCTCTCTGTCTGGTTATCCACTCCTCCTCTCTCTCTGTCTGGTTATCCACCCCTCCTCTTCTCTCTGTCTGGTTATCCACCCTCTCTCTCTGTGTCTGGTTAGTCTTTCCACCTCTCTCTGTCTGGTTATCCACCATCCTTTCTCTGTGTCTGGTTATCCACTCCTACTCTCTCTGTCTGGTTTATCCACCCTCCTCTCTCTGCTGTCTGGTTATCCACCCTCCTCTCTCTCTGTCGCTAGTTATCCACCCTCCCTCTCTCTGTCTGGTTATC
>NW_027036786.1:0-15836 GCF_034236695.1 Oncorhynchus nerka | reverse complement strand
CCCATTAACTCTGATAGGACAGAAATTAGTCCCATTAACCCTGATATAACATAAGTTAGTCCCATTAATCTTGATAGAGCAGAAGTTAGTCCCATTAACTCTGATAGACCAACAGACAGACTACAGTCTTCTCTCAGGATATTCCCTTAGGACAGCCTGCTTGATGGTGCATTCAAAATGCCCTCCCTATTCCCTATGTAGTGCACTAATTTTGAGCAGAGCCCTGTGGGCCGTTAGGTAGTGTACTACATAGGAATAGGTGCCATTTGGTTCAACAGCAGTCCTCTCCCCAGCATGTTCAACTGGACAGCCTTCATGATGGGTGCATCCCAATTTACACCCTGTTCCCTACCACAAGCACAGACAACAATTCAACATCTTGACCCTGGTCTAATGTAGGGACCACATCCCCTATTGACCCTGGTCTAATGTAGTGGACCACTTCCTATTGACCCTGGTCTAATGTAGTGGACCACATCCCCTATTGAATCTGGTCTAATGTAGTGGACCAGTGGACCAGATCCCCTATTGACCCTGGTCTAATGTAGTGACCACATCCCCACATTGACCTGGTCTAATGTAGTGGACCACATCCCCTATTGACCCTGGTCTAATGTAGGACCACATCCCCAATTGACCCTGGTCTAATGTAGTGACCACATCCCCTATTGACCCTGGTCTAATGTAGTGGACCACATCCCCTATTGACCCTGGTCTAATGTAGTGACCACTTCCCCTATTGACCCTGGTCTAATGTAGTGACCACTTCCCTGACCCTGGTCTAATGTAGTGGACCAAATCCTATTGACCCTGGGCCAATGTAGTGACCACTTCCCCTATTGACCCTGGTCTAATGTAGTGACCACATCCCTTATTGACCCTGGTCTAATGGTAGTGACCACATCCTCATTGACCCTGGTCTAATGTAGTGACCACATCCCCTATTGACCCTGGTCTAATGTAGTGGACCACATCCCCTATTGACCCTGGTCTAATGTAGTGGGACCACATCCCCTGGCTTGACCCTGGTCTAATGTAGTGGACCACTTCCCCTATTGACCCTGGTCTAATGTAGTGGACCACTTCCTATTGACCCTGGTCTAATGTAGTGACCACTTCCTATTGACCCTGGTCTAATGTAGTGGACCACATCCCCCTATTGACCCTGAGTCTAATGTAGTGGACCACTTCCCCTATTGACCCTGGTCTAATGTAGTGGACCACATCCCCTATTGACCCTGGTCTAATGTAGTGGACCACATCCCCCTATTGACCCTGGTCTAATGTAGTGGACCACATCCCCTATTGACCCTGGTCTAATGTAGTGGACCACATCCCTTATTGAACCTGGTCTAATGTAGTGGACCAGTGGACCAGATCCCCTATTGACCCTGGTCTAATGTAGTGGACCACATCCCCTATTGACCCTGGTCTAATGTAGTGACCACATCCCCTATTCAATAATCCAAGATGGCGTAGCAGTAAGTCCTGTCGTGTCGTGTCCCTGTATATATCTCTTTCGTTTTTACATATTTTTTTTCGCATATCTCTTTAAAAACGTTTTGCTAAACCTAAGCTTCCAATTACTCTCCTGCAACCCGCCTCACCCAATGTAGCTATTTTTCCTAAAGTATTTATATTTATATTTACTTCGAACCGAACCCCTCAACTGAAGCTCAACTGAAGCTAGCCAGCTAACCACTAGCCATGCTAGCGGTCTTCAGCTAACCGGTCATCAGCTAACCTTCAGCCCAGAAAGCTCTCGCCAGTTCGAACAACGCGACTCTAACCAGAGCATAACGGACCTATTTATTTTTTCATCCACCGATTTCTTCCCCTGATTCCCACCGCAAATGGAACATTTTTCAGCTGGATCTTCACAACTAGCTATCTAGCTATCTACTAACTGTTAGCTTGCTAGCACAGGCCTGCTAACCGTCTGCATGCGCGTCCCAAACACCCATATTTACTTTCTATCTCTTTTTGATTTTTAATTTGTTTATACCTTCCCGGAAACCTGCCTCACCCAATGTGATACGGAATCGCTATTATTTTTATTTTTTTAGAACACACTCAAGAACCTCCAGATCGCTAACCAGCTAACTAGCTACAAGCTATTTAGTCATTGTTCGTTTTTCTTTACCTGGATAACACTCGCCAGTCCAGCTTCCACTGCCCCATCCACCGCTGCCCCTGGACACTGATCTCTGGGCCACATAGCTGATGCACGCTGGACTGTCCATTAATCACGGTACTCCATTCTGCTTGTTTGTTTTATCTGTTGGCCCCATTGCCTTAGTCAACGCCATTTTACCTGCTGTTGTCGTGCCAGCTGATTAGCTGTTGTTGTCTAACCTACTGTTTTAGCTAGCTTTCCCAATTCAACACCTGTGATTACTGTATGCCTCGCTGTATGTCTCTCTCAAATGTCAATATGCCTTGTATACTGTTGTTCAGGTTAGTTATCATTGTTTTAGTTCACAATGGACCCCCTAGTTCCACTCTTCATACCCTGATAACTCCTTTGTCCTACCTCCCACACATGCGGTGACCTCACCATTACAACCAGCATGTCCAGAGATACAACCTCTCTCATCATCACCCAGTGCCTGGGCTTACCTCCGCTGCACCCGCACCCCACCATACCCCTGTCTGCAAGCATTATGCCCTGAATATATTCTACCATGCCCAAAACCTGATCCTCTTATTCTCTGTCCCCAACGCTCTAGGCGACCAGTTTTGATAGCCTTTAGCCGCACCCTCATACTACTCCTTCTCTGTTCACAGGGTGATGTGGAGGTAAACCCAGGCCCTGCATGTCCCCAGGCACCCTCATTTGTTGACTTCTGTGATCGAAAAAGCATTGGTTTCATGCATGTCAACATCAGAAGCCTCCTCCTAAGTTTGTTTTTTTACTCACTGCTTTAGCACGCTCTGCTAACCCTGATGTCCTTGCTGTGTCTGAATCCTGGCTCAGGAAGGCCACCAAAAATTCAGAGATTTCCATACCCAACTATAACATCTTCCGTCAAGGTAGAACTGCCAGAGGGGGATGAGTTGCAGTCTACTGCAGAGATAGCCTGCAATGTAATGTCATACTTTCCAGGTCCATACCCAAACAGTTCGAACTACTAATTTTGAAAATTACTCTCTCCAGAAATAAGTCTCTCACTGTTGCCGCCTGCTACCGACCCCCTCAGCTCCCAGCTGTGCCCTGGACACCATTTGTGAATTGATCGCCCCCCATCTAGCTTCAGAGTTTGTTCTATTAGGTGACCTAAACTGGGATATGCTTAACACCCCGGCAGTCCTACAATCTAAGATAGATGCCCTCAATCTCACACAAATCATCAAGTAACCCACCAGATACAACCCTAACTCTGTAAACAAGGGCACCCTCATAGACGTCATCCTGACCAACTGGCCCTCCAAATACACCTCCGCTGTCTTCAACCAGGATCTCAGCGATCACTGCCTCATTGCCTGTATCCGCTACGGAGCCGCAGTCAAACGACCACCCCTCATCACTGTCAAACGCTCCCTAAAACACTTCTGTGAGCAGGCCTTCCTAATCGACCTGGCCCGGGTATCCTGGAAGGACATTGACCTCATTCCGTCAGTTGAGGATGCCTGGTAATTCTTTAAAAGCAACTTCCTCTCCATTTTAGATAAGCATGCTCCGTTCAAAAAATGCAGAACCAAGAACAGATACAGCCCTTGGTTCACTCCAGACCTGACTGCCCTCGACCAGCACAAAAACATCCTGTGGCGGACTGCAATAGCATCGAAGAGTCCCCGTGATATGCAACTGTTCAGGGAAGTCAGGAACCAATACACGCAGTCAGTCAGGAAAGCTAAGGCCAGCTTCTTCAGGCAGAAGTTTGCATCCTGTAGCTCCAACTCCAAAAAGTTCTGGGACACTGTGAAGTCCATGGAGAACAAGAGCACCTTCTCCCAGCTGCCCACTGCACTGAGGCTAGGTAACACGATCACCACCGATAAATCCATGATTATCGAAAACTTCAATAAGCATTTCTCAACGGCTGGCCATGCCTTCCGCCTGGCTTCTCCAACCTCGGCCAACAGCTCCCCCCCCCAGCTCCTCGCCCAAGCCTCTCAGGTTCTCCTTTACCCAAATCCAGATAGCAGATGTTCTGAAAGAGCTCCAAAACCTGGACCCGTACAAATCAGCTGGGCTTGACAATCTGGACCCTCTATTTCTGAAACTATCCGCCGCCATTGTCGCAACCCCTATTAACCAGCCTGTTCAACCTCTCTTTCATATCGTCCGAGATCCCCAAGGATTGGAAAGCTGCCGCAGTCATCCCCCTCTTCAAAGGGGGAGACACCCTGGACCCAAACTGTTACAGACCTATATCCATCCTGCCCTGCCTATCTGTCTTCGAAAGCCAAGTCAACAAACATGTCACTGACCATCTCAATCCCACCGTACCTTCTCCGCTGTGCAATCGGGTTTCCGGAGCCAGTCACGGGTGCACCTCAGCCACGCTCAAGGTACTAAACGATATCATAACCGCCATCGATAAAAGACAGTACTGTGCAGCCGTCTTCATCGACCTTGCCAAGGCCTTCGACTCTGTCAATCACCATATTCTTATCGGCAGACTCAGTAGCCTCGGTTTTTCGGATGACTGCCTTGCCTGGTTCACCATTTACTTTGCAGACAGATTTCAGTGTGTCAAATCGGAGGGCATGCTGTCCGGTCCTCTGGCAGTCTCTATGGGGGTGCCACAGGGTTCAATTCTCGGGCCGACTCTTTTCTCTGTATATATCAATGATGTTGCTCTTGCTGCGGGCGATTCCCTGATCCACCTCTACGCAGACGACACCATTCTATATACTTTCGGCCCGTCATTGGACACTGTGCTATCTAACCTCCAAACGAGCTTCAATGCCATACAACACTCCTTCCGTGGTCTCCAACTGCTCTTAAACGCTAGTAAAACCAAATGCATGCTTTTCAACCGATCGCTCCCCCCCCCCCGTATGCCCTACTAGCATCACCACCCTGGATGGTTCCGACCTTGAATATGTGGACATCTATAAGTACATAGGTGTCTGGCTAGACTGCAAACTCTCCTTCCAGACTCATATCAAACATCTCCAATCGAAAATCAAATCAAGAGTCGGCTTTCTATTCCGCAACAAAGCCTCCTTCACTCATGCCGCCAAGCTTACCCTAGTAAAACTGACTATCCTACCGATCCTCGACTTCGGCGATGTCATCTACAAAATGGCTTCCAACACTCTACTCAGCAAACTGGATGCAGTCTATCACAGTGCCATCCGTTTTGTCACTAAAGCACCTTATACCACCCACCACTGCGACTTGTATGCTCTAGTCGGCTGGCCCTCGCTACATATTCGTCGCCAGACCCACTGGCTCCAGGTCATCTACAAGTCCATGCTAGGTAAAGCTCCGCCTTATCTCAGTTCACTGGTCACGATGGCAACACCCCATCCGTAGCACGCGCTCCAGCAGGTGTATCTCATTGATCATCCCTAAAGCCAACACCTCATTCGGCCGCCTTTCGTTCCAGTACTCTGCTGCCTGTGACTGGAAAGAATTGCAAAAATCTCTGAAGTTGGAGACTTTTATCTCCCTCACCAACTTCAAACATCAGCTATCTGAGCAGCTAACCGATCGCTGCAGCTGTACATATTCTATTGGTAAATAGCCCACCCATTTTCACCTACCTCATCCCCATACTGTTTTATTTATTTACTTTTCTGCTCTTTTGCACACCAATATCTCTACCTGTACATGACCATCTGATCATTTATCACTCCAGTGTTAATCTGCAAAATTGTAATTATTCGCCTACCTCATGCCTTTTGCACAAATTGTATATAGACTCCCCCCTTTTTTTCTACTGTGTTATTGACTTGTTAATTGTTTACTCCATGTGTAACTCTGTGTTGTCTGTTCACACTGCTATGCTTTATCTTGGCCAGGTCGCAGTTGCAAATGAGAACTTGTTCTCAACTAGCCTACCTGGTTAAATAAAGGTGAAATATATATATTTTTTTTTACCCTGGTCTAATGTAGTGGACCACTTCCCCTATTGACCCTGGTCTAATGTAGTGGACCACTTCCCCTATTGACCCTGGTCTAATGTAGTGGACCACATATGGAACAAGGTGCCATTTGGGATGCAGCCCATCTCTGAAAGTCTCCTTGTACTTGACCTTGGTTTATAATATTGATCCATCCTGAATCATCAGTCTCAGAGCTTCAGTCCACCCCTAAGCTCCAGCCCTCACTGATAAATGGCTCTCCTTATAGTACATGTTACTCTGTGTGCTTTACCGAGATCTTAACGCGTCTGATCTCATCAATGTAGGAACTCTCTCTCTCTCCCTTCCCCCAATCACCCTCTCCCTTCCCCCAATCTCTCTCTCTCTCTCTCCTCTTCCCCACCCCAATCTCTCTCTCTCTCTCTCTCTCTCTTTCTCTCTCTCCCGTCACCCAATCTCTCTCTCCCTTCCTCTCTCTCTCTCTCTATCTCTGTCTCTCTCCCTTCCCCCAATCTCTCTCTCATCACTGAATGAATGTAGGAACTCTCTCTCTCCCTTCCCCCAATCTCTCTCCCTTCCCCAATCTCTCTCTCTCTCTCTCTCTCCCTTCACCCAATCTCTCTCTCCCTTCCCCCAATCTCTCTCTCTCTCTCTCTCTCTTCACCCTTCACCTCTCTCTCTCTCTCTCTCTCTCTCTCTCTGTCTCTCTCCTTTCCCCCAATCTCTCTCTCTCTCTCTCTCTCTCTCTCTCTCTCTCTCTCTCTCTCCCTCTCTCTCTCTCCCTCTCTCTTTCCTTCATCCCTCTCTCTCTCCCTCTCTCCCTCTCTCTTTCCCTTCATCCCTCTCTCTCTCCCCCTCTCTTTCCCTTCATCCCTCCCTCTCTCTCACTCTCCCTCTCTTTCCCTCTCTTTCCCTCCCTCCCTCCCCTCCCCCTATATCTCTCTCCTCTGTTACCTGAGAAAGAGATGTTGAATCCTTGAAAGGAAATAGAGAAGTCAGAGATGAAGCGAAGCTGAGCCTTGTAGTTCCCGTAGAGGCCTGCGTTGACGGGCGCCGGGCCCTCGGAGCCGGTGAGGCGAGCTAAAGGCAGGACGAAGCTGCCGTTCTCGGTGATCAGGAGGTAGTCATGGTGATCTTCCAAGTGGAAGGAATGGAACATGAACTGGACCCCTGAATAGTGCAGAATAGTGCAGAACAGAGGGAAGAAGAAAAATATCAGATCATCAGATTTTTGGGGGGATTATGGGTATTAGCTCAAATGTTACAACTGGGATTTCTCGAGTAATGAAAGAGAACTTTTAAAGCTCTTTGAATGGTGAAATCTGATACAACAGATTTAGACAGGGTAGCCTACTGGTTAGAGAGTTGGGCCAGTAACCGTATGGTTGCTAGATCGAATCCCAGAGCTGATAAGGTAAAAAATCTTTCGTTCTTCCCCTGAACACGGCAGTTAACCCACTGTTCCTTGCCTAGTTAACCTCTTCAGTCGACCCTCTACTTTTTTGAACATTTTGTTAAAAATCGCGCAACATTTCAGCGCCCTGCTACTCATGCCAGGAATATAGTACGTTCATATGGTTAGAATGTGTGTATAGGAAACCCTCGGTCGTTTTTAAAACTGGTTAAATCACGACTGTGGCTATTACATAACGTGCGTTACATCGGAAAGCGCAGGAAAACCTGATCACAGAAAATGGAAATAAATATCCTTGCGCCACTACCGCAATTGTTAACAGTGAGCCGAATTAGATAAGACCGAGCATTCAACTCCCACAGCATCCCCATGTTGTCGAGTATCTTGTGAATTTAATCCTCTTTGATTCTTGGTTGAACCGAAAGAGGGGCACGACGTACCTCCGGTCTCCGCCCAGATCATTCCGGAAGAGCTCTCTCCTGAAATTTTTTCCAAGACGACAGCTAATGATATGTACATCGCCTACGGATGATTTTTATCGCTTATTAACGTTTACTAATACCTAAAGTAGCATTACAAACGTATTTTGAAGTGTTTTGTGAAAGTTTATCGTCTACTTTTTGAATTTTAAAAAATGACGTTACGTTGTGAAATCGCTGTTTTTTTCGTTTATCACACAGTCTACATATAACGATATCTTGGCTTTATATGGCCCGATTTAATCGAAATAAAGACCCAATAGTGTTTATGGGACATCTAGGAGTGCCAACAAAGAAGATGGTGAAAGGTAATGACTGTTTTCTATTTTATTGTGCGGTTTGTGTAACGCCGAAATGCTAATTATTTTGTTTACGTCCCCTGCTGTGCTTTTCTGTTGTAGTGTATTGGTGCATGCTATCAGATAATAGCTTCTCATGCTGTCGCCGAAAAGCATTTTAAAAATCTGACTTGTTGCCTGGATTCACAACGAGTGTAGCTTTAATTTGATACCCTGCATGTGTATTTTAATAAACTTTTGAGTTTTAACTAATACTATTAGCATTTAGCGTAGCGCATTTGCATTTCCAGAGCTCTAGTTGGGACGCAAGCGTCCCAGGTAGAGGTAAGAGGTTAAATAAAATAAAAAAGTATGTTTTAATAGAGACATACACGTGACACTGTCACACTTGTCATAGTTCTGTAGGTCCATTTGTATAAAAAAAGGGCTTTGAGTAAAAGACTGCATATTCTGTACTTTCCTACCTTTCCCATGTCCGACCTCCACCGTCCAGGTGCAGTTTAGAGAGTTGGGGTAGAGTTCTGGATATCCAGGAGACAGAATGATACCGCCAGGTCCTCTCACGTCCCCACCGCACGATGCTGGAGGATGACGAGAGACAATTATGCTAATAGTCAATGGTAATGCTATCCTGATGCTAATACACAATGCTAATGCTAGCCTGGTGCTATTACACAATGTTATTGCTAGCATGATGCTAATACACTATGCTAATGCTAGCCTGATGCTTATACACAATGCTAATGCTAGCCTGGTGCTAATACACAATGCTATTGGTAGTCTGATGCTAATACACTATGCTAATGCTAGCCTGATGCTTATACACAATGCTAATGCTAGCCTGGTGCTAATACACAATGCTATTGGTAGTCTGATGCTAATACACAATGCTAATGCTAGCCTGATGCTTATACACAATGCTAATGCTAGCCTGGTGCTAATACACAATGCTATTGGTAGTCTCCATGTGTTCACCCTCAGTAACAACATCTACCCTACTGTCTCCATGTCCACCCTCAGTAACAACATCTACCCGAACCCCCTACCATCCTACCTCCTAACCCCTTAACCCCTACCATCCTAACCTCTAAACTCTACTAACTAACCATGTCTATTATATTGTCCCAGTAGGGAGGTGAGTGACAGGAAGACTCTACTAACTAACCATGTCTATTATATTGTCCCAGTAGGGAGGTGAGTGACAGGAAGACTCTACTATCTAACCATGTCTATTATATTGTCCCAGTAGGGAGGTGAGTGACAGGAAGACTCTACTAACTAACCATGTCTATTATATTGTCCCAGTAGAGAGGTGAGTGACAGGAAGACTCTACTAACTAACCATGTCTATTATATTGTCCCAGTAGAGAGGTGAGTGACAGGAAGACTCTACTATCTAACCATGTCTATTATATTGTCCCAGTAGAGAGGTGAGTGACAGGAAGACTCTACTATCTAACCATGTCTATTATATTGTCCCAGTAGAGAGGTGAGTGACAGGAAGACTCTACTATCTAACCATGTCTATTATATTGTCCCAGTAGAGAGGTGAGTGACAGGAAGACTCTACTATATAACCATGTCTATTATATTGTCCCAGTAGGGAGGTGAGTAACAGGAAGACTCTACTTTCTAACCATGTCTATTATATTGTCCCAGTAGGGAGGTGAGTGACAGGAATACTCTACTAACTAACCATGTCTATTATATTGTCCCAGTAGGGAGGTGAGTGACAGGAAGACTCTACTAACTAACCATGTCTATTATATTGTCCCAGTAGAGAGGTGAGTGACAGGAAGACTCTACTATCTAACCATGTCTATTATATTGTCCCAGTAGGGAGGTGAGTGACAGGAAGACTCTACTATCTAACCATGTCTATTATATTGTCCCAGTAGAGAGGTGAGTGACAGGAAGACTCTACTATATAACCATGTCTATTATATTGTCCCAGTAGAGAGGTGAGTGACAGGAAGACTCTACTATCTAACCATGTCTATTATATTGTCCCAGTAGGGAGGTGAGTGACAGGAAGACTCTACTATCTAACCATGTCTATTATATTGTCCCAGTAGGGAGGTGAGTGACAGGAAGACTCTGTCTCTATATTATATATATATATAATTTAATGTAAAGTGTAGTGGGCCTTATAGATAATACAGTGTAACGTGTGTTAGTACATCAAGCCCTATGACTCTACCTCCTGCCAATCTCCTCCTACACTTTCTCTCCAGTACATCGTCCCTGTACAGGTGTGGTGACTGGGACGATCTACCAAATACGCCCCTGAAATATTTAAAACGTTCCTTGGTGCATTTCGGGAACAAAAGGGATTGTTTATTAATTCAAGGACACAGGTATAGCATCATCGGGAATACTGCTAGGGTGTGACATTAAAATTGAATCCCTGCCCAGTAGGTGTTGGGTGAACCGTATAAATACCCTTAAACCCTGCACCCAGATCTGTATGTGCAGCAGATTGGTCTGAATATGGTTGTCGTGCCGTGCTGGAGAGAAGGTTACGTGTTTGGCATTCAAAGGAACAAACACAGCAGATAGGAGTTGGCTGGAGCACATCAGGATGAGACCAGGCTAGCTTCACTGAGATGACACATCCAGATGAGACCGGGCTAGCTTCACTGAGATGACACATCCAGATGGGACCAGGCTAGCTTCACTGAGATGACACATCCAGATGAGACCGGGCTAGCTTCACTGAGATGACACATCCAGATGAGACCGGGCTAGCTTCACTGAGATGACACATCCAGATGAGACCGGGCTAGCTTCACTGAGATGACACATCCAGATGAGACCGGGCGGGCTAGCTTCACTGAGATGACACATCCAGATGAGACCGGGCTAGCTTCACTGAGATGACACATCCAGATGAGACCGGGCTAGCTTCATACGATGACACATCCAGATGGGACCAGGCTAGCTTCATTGAGATTACACATCCAGATGAGACCGGGCTAGCTTCACTGAGATGACACATCCAGATGAGACCAGGCTAGCTTCACTGAGATGACACATCCAGATGAGACCAGGCTAGCTTCACTGAGATGACACATCCAGATGAGACCAGGCTAGCTTCATTGAGATGACACATCCAGATGAGACCAGGCTAGCTTCACTGAGATGACACATCCAGATGAGACCAGGCTAGCTTCACTGAGATGACACATCCAGATGAGACCAGGCTAGCTTCATTGAGATGACACATCCAGATGAGACCAGGCTAGCTTCATTGAGATGACACGTTAAGCTGATGATCTATTTGTGGCCTAAGGTGGTCTACCAGTTGAACTGCTGTGTACCAATACAGACCACTGCTAGGGTGGTCTACCAGTTCAACGGTACCAATACAGACCACTGCTAGGGTGGTCTACCAGTTGAACTGCTGTGTAAATCAAATCAAATGTATTTATATAGCCCTTCGTACATCAGCTGATATCTCAAAGTGCTGTACAGAAACCCAGCCTAAAACCCCAAACAGCAAGCAATGCAGGTGTAGAAGCACGGTGGCTAGGAAAACACTCCCATGAAAGGCCAAAACCTAGGAAGAAACCTAGAGAGGAACCAGGCTATGTGGGGTGGCCAGTCCTCTTCTGGCTGTGCCGGGTGGAGATTATAACAGAACATGGCCAAGATGTTCAAATGTTCATAAATTACCAGCATGTAGCAATACAGCCCACTGCTAGTGTGGTCTACCAGTTGAAGTGCTGTGTACCAATACAGCCCACTGCTATTTCAGCACACTATCTTCTCTTTCTATATCCTATACAATAAACACAAATATGTAAGGAGTGGGACGACAACAAAAATATTATATTCTCTCTAGTTATATACCATCACATGTGAAAAGGTACGAACGAGTTGGTTGAACCGTATGAATACCATTATATGAACCCTGTTCAAAGATCTGTCTGTTCTTCGGCTAACCATTCTGACAAAGTTGGCTAAAGCAGGTGTTGGCTAAAACAGGTGTTGGCTAAAGCAGGTGTTGGCAAGAGCAGGTGTTGGCAAGAGCAGGTGTTGGCTAGAGCAGGTGTTGGCTAGAGCAGGTGTTGGCTAGAGCAGGAGTTGGCTAAAACAGGTGTTGGCTAAAGCAGGAGTTGGCTAAAGCAGGTGTCGGCTAAAGCAGGTGTTGGCTAGAGCAGGTGTTGGCTAAAGCAGGAGTTGGCTAAAGCAGGTGTTGGCTAGAGCAGGTGTTGGCTAAAGCAGGTGTTGGCTAAAGCAGGTGTTGGCAGGAGTTGGCTAAAGCAGGTGTTGGCTAAAGCAGGTGTTGGCTAAAGAAGGAGTTGGCTAAAGCAGGTGTTGGCTAAAGCAGGTGTTGGCTAAAGTGAAAAAATATTTCACCAGTATATCTTAAACTAGATTATCACACGTTATGATCTAAACCCAGAGATTACGTATATTATAATCTAATCAAATCGAATGTATTTATATAGCCCTTCTTAGATCAGCTGATATATCAAAGTGCTGTACAGAAACCCAGCCTAAAACCCCAAACAGCAAGCAATGCAGGTGTAGAAGCACAAGCATTTGATATAATCATCTGAACCATAGCATCATATGTGGGCAGTGGACAAGGCTATGCATTATTGAGATGATAAATAAAGATTCATTATGTATTTAGTAACATACCATCACTATAAATAACATAGCCCCCCTCACATCAATCTGGACCTTGAAGCCAGTTCCACTGGGGTTTTTTCCAGGACTGATTTAGACCTGGGACACCAGGTGGGTGATTCCCCTCTAATCTGGGCCTGATTTAGACCTGGGACACCAGGTGGGGGATTCCCCTCTAATCTGGGCCTGATTTAGACCTGGGACACCAGGTGGGTGATTCCCCTCTAATCAGGGCCTGATTTAGACCTGGGACACCAGGTGGGTGATATTAATGATTAGGTATAACAGAAAAGCAGCAGTTGTCCGGACCTTGTAGGGATCAGATTGTAAATCCCCCTGTTATAGAGGCTAACATACCGTCACATGTGGGCAGAGGATGGCTCCACCAGTGGTTCTCCCCACAGACCAACGGTTCCACATGACTGAGCCGGTATCCCTGCTCACACTGGAACGACACCGTGGACCCGATGGCCAGGTCATGGCCGTAACGCACGCCGTTCACCGGGATCCCAGGGTCCATGCATGATGATGTGTCCAACGTCACAACTGGTAGGAGCCAAGATTAAAAAATACATTATTATTTATACTTTAGGGCCTGTCCAGGTTCATGTGTTAATAACGCTTTAACTTTAGCAAAGGTATTTGTTTCCTCACGGACCGTTTTGAGCGCAACACACAACATGCTCTTTGCTCTGCTGTGCTCTTGGTATCAGCTCAGTGTGCAGCTCAGTTGGCAGTTTTAAGGAAAATTTACAGAAAGTTCAACTATAAACACATTTCCAGGCATTTCTTTAGATTACAGCAAAAAAAACATAATTTGCACTGAAGTAGCTAGCTATTTATGCTAATGTTAGCTAGCTAGCTATTTATGCTAATGTTAGCTAGCTAGCTATTTATGCTAATGTTAGCTAGCTATTTATGCTAATGTTAGCTAGCTATTTATGCGAATGTTAGCCAGCTATTTATGCTAATGTTAGCTAGCTAGCTATTTACGCTAATGTTAGCTAGCTATTTATGCTAATGTTAGCTAGCTAGCTAACTAACTAATCAAATGAGAATGTTTAGATTGCCAACTCTAGTGTCCCACATTGATTTTAAAGAACAGAACTTCCATTCCATTTAGCTATTGTCTGTGTTGTAGTTCTCTTAGCTATTGTCTTTGTTGTAGTTCTCTTAGCTATTGGCTTTGTTGTAGTTCTCTTAGCTATTGGCTTTGTTGTAGTTCTCTTAGCTATTGTCTTTGTTGTAGTTCTCTTAGCTATTGTCTTTGTTGTAGTTCTCTTAGCTATTGTCTTTGTTGTAGTTCTCAGGTCAGAAGATTTAAAGGGGCAGTGCAGTTAAAAACGTTTGTTTGCTTTTTTATTTATTATTTTCACAAGTTATAAGTTTTAGAAAATGCACATCAATGTGAGTACAAAAATGTTACCATATCCCAACCACCCTCCCTCCACATAACACATCCAACCCCCAAACCCTCCCTACCTCATCTGACTCTGGGTCAGTAGATAAAGGGCTTCATCTGACTCTGGGTCAGTAGATAAAGGGCTTCATCTGACTCTGGGTCAGTAGATAAAGGGCCTCATCTGACTCTGGGTCAGTAGATAAAGGGCCTCATCTGACTCTGGATCAGTAGATAAAGGGCCTCATCTGACTCTGGGTCAGTAGATAAAGGGCTTCATCTGACTCTGGGTCAGTAGATAAAGGGCTTCACCTGACTCTGGGTCAGTAGATAAAGGACCTCATCTGACTCTGGGTCAGTAGATAAAGGACATCATCTGACTCTGGGTCAGTAGATAAAGGACCTCATCTGACTCTGGGTCAGTAGATAAAGGGCTTCATCTGACTCTGGGTCAGTAGGGTCCAAAGGGGCTAATTTTCAAAATGTCGAAGTATCCCTGTAAACATCATGAATTAGAGTCAAATTTAATCAATTTAAAAAAAAAATTGATTAATCACGATTAACTACAGATAATCATGCGATTTAATTGTGATTCATTATTTTAATCATTTGACAGCCCTAATTTACATATTGATAGAATCCTACAATAGTTCCAGTTTGGGACAGGATTAATCAATTCCATAAATGTTCCGTCCAGAAAGAAGCAACGGCTGTCAGGTCTACTCCTGCTCCCTCTCTCTGGCGCTCGTTATCGACAGTTTTCTCATTATTACGCACACCTGTCACCATCGTTATGTGCACCTGCGCCTCATGAGACTCACCTGGACTCATCACATTCCTGATTACCATCCCCCTGTATCTGTCACTCCCTTTGGTTCTTTCCTCGGGCGTTATTGACTCTGTTGAATGTCCTTACGTTGCTCGTGTTTCTTGTTTTGTTCCTAGTTCTTTTATTTATTAAATTCACTCCCTTGCTTCTCGTTTATTAGCGTACACGTTACAATAGCAGTGTGTTGAGCTAACTAGGGGGTCCCACAGATCATTTTATGGTGGAGAAAATGTCACTCATTCTCTTCATTTTAGCAGCTGAAATGCTTTCCAGAGCAAATACAGGAAGTCAGGAAGTCAGTTAATTCTACAGGAAGTCAGGAAGTCAGTTTATTCTACAGGAAGTCAGTTCATTATACAGGAAGTCAGTTTATTCTACAGGAAGTCAGTTTATTCTACAGGAAGTCAGTTTATTCTACAGGAAGTCAGTTTATTCTACAGGAAGTCAGGGTCAGGAAGTTTATTCTACAGGAAGTCAGTTCATTCTATAGGAAGTCAGGAAGTTTTTATTCTACAGGAAGTCAGTTTATTCTACAGGAAGTCAGTTTATTCTACAGGAAGTCAGTTTATTCTACAGGAAGTCAGTTTATTCTACAGGAAGTCAGTTTATTCTACAGGAAGTCAGTTTATTCTACAGGAAGTCAGTTTATTCTACAGGAAGTCAGGAAACTCTACGACCCAGATATAACTCAGGCTACCTATTGTACATCATAAGTAGGGCCCGTCGTTGTACATCATAA